>NC_034430.1:3056959-3120010 GCF_002078875.1 Numida meleagris | reverse complement strand
GGAAGATGAACACTTATGAGGGTCAGCATGAACCTGGGGCACGAAGCATTTTAATTCCATGCAGGATTCATTGTTGCAGAGCACTGCTGCAGCGTAGTTAATCCACTTACTCCTTATTACAGACTGCAGGACAGTTTCCCTGCAAACTGCTAACTTCAGGTGAGGCTTGCTCAGGCAGAGGCAGGACAGCGATGCGACACGAGCCAGAGAAAGCGCTGGTAGCTGGGAAATGCAGAGGGGAATTGCAGCTGAGAACACAGGGAGGAGAGTGAGAAGCAGAAATGCCAGAGATTGGGGGCTGTGGGGGAACATCAGACGAGATCTGACGCAGGCTGAGCCCGCTCAAAGGACAGGGCTCACCAAGGGGAATGTTTTCAGCTCTGCCTACCTGAGAAATTTAAATCCTCAGGAGTTTGAGTGACGCTGTTCGGATGCATTCAGGCTTTGGCATCCATGCTCCGGGCAAACATGCATGGCCTGAATTGCCTGCTCTGGGATCACGTTAGACTGCATTAAATCCCAGCACGGGAACTCTGCTCTTCAGAGTGGTCTGAGTCAGCGCGCCTTACTTTGCATCCAGCATCAATTAAACTAAATCAAATCAGTGCTGTTCTATTTCTGAGTGGAAAGTGCATATGAGGGACCTTAATGTAGTCTGGGTAACCACTTCAAATTCACACCTTTAATTCAATTAAAATTTTAAGGTGCTTAAAAGCATGCCTGCACGTTGTTGGTGAATACTTTCCTTATCTAGGATACCATCTCTAATGGAAAAAAAAATGGATGCAGGCCGGGTAAATGTTAGTTTTAAATCTGTTTATGGTGTTGTGAGCTTTATTTTAAATCTTTCTAGGGCCATTTTGCAATTTTTGGTATTTCAAGTGTTTTATTATGGGAAGCAAGTGTTAGCATTTCTGGCCTAAGCAGCTATGAGGAAAACTTTGTATGTGTACAGATACCAGTACGAATGTGCTGTTGATTCTCTACATGCAGAAGATCACCCTTTTAATGTGTTTGATTCTAAGCTTATTTTTTTAGTGTGAGGAGTATAGCAGTGTTTGCTGAACATTTCGAGCTCCCTGACCCACCTGTGCTGGAGGCTGGAGAATTTTTCCAAGTCCTGGTGCCTGCTCTCAGGGATCAGGAAGGGCTGAGCCTGAGCCAGCACCCGTGGCTGGGGGTGCGAGCAGGGCAGAGCAGCACCTGCTTGACCAGAGCAGTCCAGGAAGGTGCGGGGAGAAATCCACCCAGTGCCAAGGGCTCTGTGGAAACTCTGCCATCATTTGCTGCTAGATCCACCTCTGTCAATTCGGGTAATGAGGGGGACAGGTGAGGCATGTACCATTATTCCCGAAAAACATGGGAGAAGGCGCTGCAGAGATCTGCCATACGGTGGAGAGCTGCACCACGCTGCAGAACGAGGTCTTTTAATTCTCTCTTCCCTGGCGGATGCATTAAACTGGAGCACGTTTTGCCCCTTGTGGGTGAAGGGAAGGGAGGCTTCTCTGTTCCGTCTCACAGCCACTCGTGAACCCCTGAGGTTAGATAGAATCCAATCCCCACTTTAAAGGCAGCTTTGGAAAACTTTCCCACAGATACCTACAGCCAAGATTGCTTCAAATCCACTATGTCCCACTTCATTTCACATAATTAGGAACTGTGACTTCCCTGACCTGACTCTTTGTGTCTTGAAATGAGATTTTCCAAGCAGCAACCCACCAAGGAGAAATTGAAAGCAAACTGATTATCCATGTGGGATGGCTCTGACCTCTTGGTATTAAAGGATTGACCAACTTCTTGCTAAATTCACTTAATCTTCCTTTTTCCCCCTTTCGCTTTTTAAAAAATAAAAGGTCTTATGCTTAAGGATAAATACAAACCTACTTAGGTATTCAGCACCCACCTTCTCTTTGCTTGTTGCAATTGCTTTTGCACCCTCTGATCCTGAATTGGGTCTGAGCTGAGGGGAGGGGAGCAGACTCAGATGTCATTTCCAGGTGCAGAAATGTCAGGCTCGAATCAGCCCAGCATTTCCCACACACTGCTGCAAAGCCAGCAGCAAACTTACGGCGGGGTGAAAATTGAACCAAGTTTCCAATCGAGGAGAATCTTATTTGTGTGCAAAGCCATCCCTTCTGGGAACCAAAGAGAATAGTAGAAGACTTGAGCTTCTGGGGAGCAGAGAAGCAAAGCTGTGTGGTTGAGGTGCAGACCCAGACGTGCAGGGTTCAGACACCAGCCCCAGCTGAATCCTGCTGCTCTATGGTTTTTTTCATCCAGCCACTGAAAAGAAATTTATCAAGCACATTACCTAAAATTAGCAGCAGCAGCAGCAGTTTAAGTTGCATGTAAAATTAATCTGATTGGATTTTAAAGAGAGGCTTATAATAAACAAGGCTCGGGCTGTTTACAAACCTCACTGCAATATAATTATATTTTTCGGCATGAGTTGTGAGCTACAAGAGTGGCTGGTCCAGTAGCAGCTTTATTAGATTCAGCAAGTCCTAATGAATAGGAAGCAGATTGCAAAATATTGTATGTTTTTATTGTTATTCATGGAGGTGAGTTGGCGGCAGGGAGGTCACTGCCTTTACTGCTCAAGGTTCCTGGGGAAGAGACGAGCGCTCTGCCAAGATTGGGAAATGAGCTGCTGCTGTGGGAAGGGAGGCGAGGCAGGGCTGCTCGGAGCTGCTGTCATGGCTGGGTGTGCTGGAGGTGAGACAGGGCTGCTCGGAGCTGCTGTCATGGCTGGGTGTGCTGGAGGCACGTGCTGGCCTTTGCGACCCACTGTGCTGGGTGACGGCCACGGCTCCAAGCCGCAGAGCCGTGCAGCGTCCCACTGCGCATCCTGCGAGCTGCCAGGACCCGAGCTGCACATAGCAAGGTCTGTGCTGGGATGGGATACAGCCAGCTTTTCTCCTGGTTCTGGAAAGGGCTGTAGTGAAACCTCGCCTGTTTGGCCTTTTAGGTCGCAACTCCACTGCAGGCAGCAAGGACTCGGTCATGGTCTGTTAGTGACGGCACCACGACAGGCACCACAAAATCAGAGAGAAATTCTGTGCCATGGCATAGCATAGATACAGATGTGCATGTAGACCTTAGAGCAATTCTCTGCAGTTGAATTTCCAGTCCAGTGTGCTGATTTTTGTGCATGGAGAGAGAAACATCAGAGAACAGTGTTGGCTGTTGCTTGCTGGCTTGCATGCAGTCTGGAAAGAGATGTTGATTCCTGTAATGAGAGATCCTGGAGAGGGGAGAGCCATGAGCAAGCAAATGTTGGTGTGTTCCTTAAAACCTTCTGACAGTCGCTGGAGGAATGGCAGAGATCTGTTACAGGATTTACAGGTGCAGCACAAGCTGAAACACACGCACACAATTGCGCTTGCTGCATTTAAGTTTTGTTATAATGAGTTTTGATAATAACAAAGTAGTAGAAGATCACAGAGCTTTTATTCCGTGTGTGTTAAAAGAAGAAGCAGTTAGGGCTGTTAAAAGTTGCCATGGTGGCAGAATGAAAATGGGTTTTGGAGATGAACTGTTTTTCAGTCTGGGATCCGTGAATGCTGCCTCATTACTCATTTGCCAGTGCTGGGGCAATTTGATGTCTGTTGCAACAAGGCAGCACGCTGCCTTCATGCGTCTGTGATAGCCTGGGGCAGTTCATTGAGGTTTGTTAAGGGTCTGAAGCAGGATTTGGAGCTGCCCTTCCCTGTGCATCCCTTGGACTGGGGCCACTGGTGGGGACAGGTTGGGTTGTGCCCACTGTGTGCCCTGTGTGGGGCTGAGGTGGCACACAGCTCCTCACGCCTTCATCCAGAAGCAGTGGGGATGAGCACGGAGCTGTAGCCTTTCTTCTGTTCTCCCCTTTGCTCCCCAGATGCTCTTCAAGGAATCAAATCAAGTGAAGTCTATGTGAAAAATAATAGTAACTATTCAGCAAGGAGCTTTCGAAGGACAAGTCCGGGTCTGTAAGGTGGTGAAAGGCTTTGAGTTGTGTGCAGTTCTTCTGGTCCCGGCTCCTGCGGCCCTGGGAATCGACGAGCCTGGGGTGCTGCCGGCTGGGCAGTCCCGCCTGCATTTCATATGGAATTTGTCAGAAAATTGGGCCTGAGAGCTCGAGCCGCTCATCCTTGTCTCTTTACAGTCAGTGCAGAAGGCAGCCTCTCCAGAGGGCTATTTCTCTCATGCTGAGACAAGTGTTAACAACGGGTCAGAGGAATTGCCCTCTAGCAGCTCTTATTTCTCTCCATTAACTACAGAGAGAAGCGCGTTAACTAGCTCGATCTGAAAAATTAAACTTCAAAACGTCCAAATTCAGGTGAGGTGAATGCCTTTCTGAGAGGATCCAGCGTTTGTGCTGCTAGAAAAGCTCTCAGCTTCACAGAGTTGCTGCAGAAATCCGCTCCTGAGCTCACCCAGTCCCCTCCTTCAGATGTGCTTTGCAGCCTGGATGG
The DNA here is from genome assembly GCF_002078875.1 of Numida meleagris. Taxonomy (NCBI): domain Eukaryota; kingdom Metazoa; phylum Chordata; class Aves; order Galliformes; family Numididae; genus Numida; species Numida meleagris. Next base: position 3,115,556 of record NC_034430.1, on the reverse strand, counting down.
GTCAGAGCCCATGGGGATAATGCAGCATCCAGGGAAATCCTGCGGCCGTTTGCTTTCCTTCCCTAAAGCTCCATACTGCTGCTGTCTCCTGGGCTCAGAATTGGTTTTCAGCAGCAGCAATGTCTGTAAGCAGGCCAAAATTACTGAAATGACCAGAAATTGGCCCAAATAACCAGTGCTGTGAGAAAAAAGATGTGTTAAAGGCCCTGGCTTTCAGAGTCTGAATGTCTCGAAGCACCAAGCCCCGTCTGATTAGAGCTCTGCAAAGCCACGTGCATCATTCACCGGTGGGCTCCATCCACCGGTGCTGTTGGTGGTTCCTGATGTGGCGCTGAGTGAAAAAGGAGGGGCACAGACCCGAGCCCATGTGCAGACAGCCCCAGTTCTCTGACACTTCTGTGCTCCATCTCTTCACTGATTTCCCCCCAAAATGCTGAAGCGCGGGTCGGGAGGTGGCAGGGGCTGGCGCAGGGTGATGGGGAGCTGGGCTGCGATGCATGGTTGGGAAGAGAGGTCCCCAGCCCAGCTGTTGTGCTGCTGCAGAGTAAGGCATTAGGATAAAGTAATATCCTGCAGCTTGCTGGAAGGGTGCAAGAGGAGGAAGGTGTTACAACGTGCATTGCAATGTTCTGAATCGGAGAGGGGAGAGAGGGAATTCCTTCTCATAGAACCTCTGCACTGTTTAATGCAGTTGGATCCCCTCATCTCTGCGCTTTAGCACAGAGCAAATCGTGTCAGCCTTCCCAGGGCCACGCAGAGCTGCAGCTCTTGTTCTCAGCCGTGTCTCTGAGATCTGGAGATGGCAGGAGCAACGCCGCTTGATTCCTGCGATGCCAGCTGCAAATGTTTTCCTAGCCTCCAGACACACGTTCCCTCCGCACAGATCTGGACACGAGCAGATTTTCATGGTTTGTTTCTTCCTCTTCCTAGCTGTATGGCAAAACATCCCGTGGTTGTGGCTGCTGCCCTCCTGTCTGAAGATGGCACTGCAGCATCTCAGAAGCCGGTGCCGCTCCCTCAGCTGGCAGCAGTGACAGCACGGAGCAGGGAGCAGGCAAAGAGTGAGAGCAGCAGGCTGAGCCAGAGCTGTGCACAATTTACCAATGCAGGGAAAGGCAGGAGGAGCAGGGGGATAAAGCTGGAGAATTAGCAACTTAGCAAGGTGCTGCTTCGTCCTCCTTCATCCCCTTGATGCTTTGCATGGATGGCATGCTGGTGCACCTGGCTCACACATGAATCCAAATCATCACTCTGGCCTAAGTGCCTCACCCAGATTGGATGTGGGATGGGAGTAATTAGGATCTTATTGCTGTGGTATTGGTTTGTGGTAGGTTTGCTACAGAGGTCTGTGCAGAGTTTTGTGTTGTTAGCTGGAGATGGGTTGAATGCCTGTAAATGTGGTCACAGATCTGAGGGAATGCCAAGGTGAGGAATTCCCTGGAAGAATGTGGAACCACTGCAGAACTGTGGGAGCTCATCCCAACCGAGCCCACAAGGCAAGATCGTGCCTTCAGGTGTGGGAGGTTCAAACCCAGCCTTGGACACGTGTTGAAATGGTTCCAGCTCAAAGCTGGAGGGAGCAAGGCATTGCAAACTGCTCACGAGTCCCAGGGTTTGCCAGAACACACAGAAAACCTTGTGCACTGCTCACCGTGGGCCTTGCACGTGGCAGAGGTGTCACAGCCAGCACCATGTGTGCATTCTGACCCGGAGCAAGCTGCTGTAGCTGCTGATCCTCTTTGCCATCTCCTTTCATCAGAGCCCGAGACCTTTCCCATCAGTTACCCTGAAGCAGCAGGTAATCTGTATGTACAGTAAATTGACTTTAGCTCTTGCCTTGAGCAGCTGAAAATGAAACAAGAAATAAAAGAGAGCAAACAGTGATTAAAAACAAGTTATAACCTCTGTTGCAGAAGGGGCAGGCTGTCATCAGATCTGCCTCCGCAGTGCCCCGCTTCTCCAGCGCAGAGTAAACAATTTTGTCCTCACTTCTGAATTGAAACACCTGAACTGTGTGGCCTCAGCTCTGAAAAAACTGCAGGTTCGTTCTGGGGACGAACGGGCAATTTTCGTCTGAGAGAGAATGTTTAAATGTCAGCCATCCTTGGGTGGGCCCTGCCGCAGTGACACGGCTGTGGAGGCCTGGGGACGTCTCACTGGGCGATGCACTGTGTGTGGGGAGGAATTGTCGGCGGTTTGCTTCGTTCACTGCACCCTTCTGTATTTCTCTTTGCAGCCATTGATTTGAAGTCCAGACATTACCTCGTGTGAGATCTGAATTCTTACCCAGGCTCCATCATTCTTTTGTTTAGCCAGCTCCAAGACATCCTTCTTGTGGTCTGCTGCCAGGATCTGAGCCTTGAAGCCCTTCTGGCCTCGGGCTGCGTTAGAGCCACAGAGAGATTTGTACCAGCGAGGGGACGTGGCACCAGAGCCTGAACTGGCATCCTTCACAGCACACCTGGGCTCACAGCAAACCCTGATTAGCAGGCACCTCCATCCTACTGCAGCCGTTTGTCTTCGAGAAGATGTGTTGGTATTTTCCTTTAAACAGAGGAGGTTAGAAATTCACCTTCAAGAAGTCATTGAAGGCTTTAAATCTGAAGCAGAGAAACCGGCTAAGGGAGCACCTCACTGCTCCAGGCAGGATTTACCCAGCACCTCAGCCTGGCCAGGACTGTGAGCCCGGCTCTCAGCTCCGTGCTCTCCCAGCACAGGGAAACTGCAGCATTTGAGCCTCTGGGACTGTAGTACTGAGAACTCATGTGGCCTGGAAGAAAGAGGAATTGGACCGGGATCCCACGGCAGCCATAAAGCAAGAAAAATGTCTTTAACTCCAGGGCCTGGTTCCTCTGATGTACGGGCACCTCTGGGGGCATTCCCAGCTGTCACTGTAAACTCAGATAAATCAAAGGGTGTGGATAAAGGAAGGAGGGAAGGAGGCTTTTTCTTGTTTGGTACAAAACAAAGAAAACCAAGAGCTCTGGAGCTCTTTTAGTGCTTTTGGATCTGAGAATGTTCTTGTCTTGTATATTTATTTTGCATAAACAAGCAGAAGTGTTCACTTGCATTTATCACTGACTTACAGGAACACAGAATGGTTTGAGTTGGAATGCACACTTAATGGCCATCAGGTCCAACTCCCTGCAATGAACAGGGGCATCTGCAATTAGATCAGGTGCTCAGAGCCAGGTGCAGCCTGACCTGGGTTGTCTCCAAGGGGTGGAGCACCCACCACCTCTCTCATTAACCTGTGCCAATGCCTCACCGCTCTTATCATGAAAAACCTTTTCCTTATATCCAGTCTGAATTTTCCCCTCTTTCATTTTGCATTGATGGTAATGTGTTTTTCGATACAAAATGGCACATGGCTAATCAGTCAGGTTTAGATGCTTTGTTCCCGGATGCACTTCGTGCTCTTGCTGTGGGAGTTCTCCTGGAAAAAACGCAGGTTTTCAGCCTCTTACTCCCTTCCCGGAGCCGGAGCCCTTCCCGGAGCTCAGGAACCATCCCGCCAGGAGATTTCTCTGCAGCCGATGTGTTCCCGCAAAAGGAACCGCTTTTGACAAATCATCATCTTCCAGCAACGATCTGTATTAGCTTCAAAAAATTAATTAAGAAAGAATCTTAATAAATGATGTCTCAGTCCTCTGGGCCACCTGAGCGTGGCTGTGCTGTGCCTTCCCCCAGCCTGGGCTGCCTTCCCTCGGATTCCACGCAGTGGCCGAGGCGTTCCCTGCCCGCGCCCATTTGTCTTTGCTGCAGACAGGGAGGAAACATCCATCAGCGCACCCAGCTCGCACTGATTGATGTCGGCAGGCATCGATCGTGTTTAACAGACAGAAATTTCTCTCGCCGGCTTCCCTCCCCTTAGGTTTTCAAGTCATTTCTGCATTTTGCTCAGTCCCTTGCTCCTGTCTCCTTCCTATTAATGCCTCATCCACTCTGTCCCATCATCTTACTTGCCATAAAGCAGGCACGTCGCTGGCGGACTGGAAAACATATCACTGGCTGGAGGGGGGAAATAAATACATCAGAAGGGTGGGCAAAGGGCTGTGCCTCTGTGGAGCAGGAGCCACCTCCTCCTTTTCTGTGCCTTCTACAGAGAGCAGGTGATATTGTGATGTGCGCTGTTACCTGGGAGAGTTCCTCTCTTTCTCTCCCTGTCTCTGTCTTTACCCTTAATAGCCAGGGCATAGGCATGCAGGCTCTGTGTCTTCCCACTAGAATTGCTTTTTTGGGGAAGTAGCATTATTCTGTGGAAGCTGGACTGCTTGGGTGGCTGCAAGTGAGGTTGGATTGTTGTCAGGGACTCGACGTATTCTGTTGATCACACACAGATCTGAGCCAGCAGAGCAGCAGCTTTCACCTGGAGTGCAACTTCCAGCAGCACAGAGCTGCTCCGCCAGGTTTCTTTGGGTGGAAAAGATGTGGTTTGAGAACAAGTGCCGATGATCTTCAGGGAAAGCATTGCCACTTTGCGGGTTCCAGTTGGAGTTTCAAGTCTGAGTCCTAGGAGGAGTGGAAGTTCTGTGCTTCTGCTCTGGATGTGCTGCTGGAGAGCAGAAAGGCAGAACTCGCAGGGGAGATGAAGGACTCACACGAGATGGTGTTTTAGCCAGACTTGAGAGAGCTGGCTTGAAAAGAGCCCTCCTTTAGCAAAAAAAAAAATAAAATAAAGTGAAACCTTCCCAAGCACTTTTTGTACAAATTCTAATGAGAGATGCAGAAGCTGCTTCTTGCAGGGTCTGCTGCTTTTGCTGCGGTTTAAATATTCTTAAAGAAATTCACCTGTAAGATGTATTATTATGGAGAGGATGTGACCGAAGCAACCAGCTCCATTTGAGACATCTCCATCTGAAATATAAAACGGCCATTAAGTGCTTCTTTAACACGGCAGAATGGGGCAGGGAGAAGGAGATGGTTCCTGAGGTCAGTGAGCTGTGAAGGACTCATGTTTCCTCCCATTTAATTGCCCTGTGGAAATACCAAGCGATCAGTGCGCTTTTGAAAGACCACCCCAAAATAATAAAATCTGCAAAGTGTTTCCAGCTGGGATTCACCCCCTCCCTCTCAGGACAGATCCATCAGCCTCTGGTAAGCAGGGAGTATGGGGAGCTGGGATCCGGCACCTCCAGTCTGAGACCTCTGTTGTTCCCTCTTCCTGCTCCTCTTCATCTGTTACTGCACGGTGTCATTGTGCCATGGCGTCAGAAAAATCTGAAGTTCCCTGTAACAGGAATGCAGGGAAATTCCACAAGCTGCTGTGGCATGGAATGGGAAGGGAAGGGAGGGAAATCGCTGTTAAATTACTGGGAATTGCAACAGCATGAGTACTGCAGAGTGTGTGTGAAAACTCCAGGCAGGTTTTCAGGTGAATTCAGGAGTTATTTGCAAAGTCAATGGGCTTAATGTTTCCTAGGATGAGTTGCTAAATAAAATTATAGAGAACTTAATGGATGCAGGCATGTAGAAGATATCCCCAGCGGAAGCATTGAGGATCATTTTCTCTGTTACAAGGCTGATTTCATTCATCTTTCTCTTAGTCAATTAACACAAAATTCCTCTATTAATATTAACCAATTCCAGCCTGGAAGGTCCTGTATTTAGTGAGGGGCTGACCAGGAGAAGACTGTACCGTTAATCGTCTTCCAAAGGGCACCAGATGTTCACAGATACAGCAACTGAGAGCCTGCACTTTGTTCTGGTTCTTAAATTATTTCTTGTAAGTTTAGAGCCATTTGTAGCGTGATTGGAAGTGGTTAATTAAAGCGTGCTTCCTGCATCAAAGGGTGCTTGTGCTTTGGATTTGGACACTGGGGGCTGAGTGGGCTTGTGCCCCATAGCTGACTTGCAGGGGAGCTCATGGCCTTGGGTACCAGGGTGAAATCCAGTGCCCCACAAAGTCCCCATTCAAATGCCAGAGACAAGGATAAAAAATCTGAGGCTCTAGCAACTTAATGTAATGCCTCTAATTGAAAAGCTTGTCAGCTGTCTGATTAAGCATGCAAGCATTGAGATTAGTAGCAATGCAATTATATTAATCCACATCTTAATACGTGCTGCAAAATGTGGGGACTTTTGGTGTTTTTAAAAGAATTGATTTCACTCTGGGAAGCCTTTTTTATGGTCTTGCAGAAAACTGACATGCCTTGTCCAAACCAAGCTCTGGCTGTCAGCTTTAGTGATGCATTTTCGGCATTGACAATAGACGGTAATAATGTTCCAGCCTCAAAGTTTCCTTAGATTTGGGTCTTCACTCCTCACTGTCCCTCCTTCCCGCAGCAAATTAAATCTTGTGTAACTTTAGTAACCAGTTTCTCACAGGAGGCAGTGAGTGTTTTTCCACTCATCATTTGCTTAGCAATTAGGAGCGATAAATGAAGTCAGCGAAGTCGCATCTTGTCTCCATACGTCTCCCTTGACTCTGCAAACTGCTCGAATCAATTGTCTGTTAGCAGATTACTGGGACGTTTACCTGTGCAGCAGATGTAGTTGGAACGTAGCTGGAAGAGGCTTCAGCAGGTGCATCCCATCTCCTGAAATATTCGACCTCATCGTGCACTAGGATGTTCCAGCACAGGAGCGTGCTCCCTGCCAGCCCTGGGAATGCATTGCATGGCTGAAAGGTTTCAGGGTGCAGGTTGCAGCCTGGGCGACCCTAACCAACATGTACGGAGTGCTGCTGAGCCATGGACTGCTCCTAACCCACACGGAGCCTTCTGCTTGCACGCCCAGATGGGAATTGTGGTCACTCACTGTGCTGTGCATGGAGAAGAGCAAGTACTTGGGAAGCCCTGCTGGCAGAAGAAATGCCAGCTTGAATGGCTCTGGGGGAGATCTGAACGTGGATGCCATTCTGTCAACCTCAGTATGACATCCAGGACATCTGGAAACGTCCGACTGCAGCCACTGACTGCAAAGTGAGCACTGGGCAACTGTGCCAAGTGAACTGCATGGAATACATCCAGACACCTGAACTTCAGGTGTCCTACCTAGCTGGGAATGCTTTCATTCTCCACCATTCCATCATTTTGTCCACCTCGTCTCTGGAACACATCATTTGGCATAGCAGAGATGCATATTATTAGATGTTGAGAGCAGCATTCCTTCCAGGGCTTAACTGCTGGCTGTCTGCTGCAGCTCCCATGCGAGCTGTGCTGCTCCCAGCCAGGCACCGCCTCAGCCCTGGGCTCGCCCTCACTGCAGGAGCTGGGTTTGCTGGAGGGGAGCAGAAGTGGGCACAGGCCAGGAAACGTGGGCAGAGCGAAGCCACCCTCTGCCTTTTGGTTGCAGGTGATCGTTTTGTTGTACATCGCTGTCTTGCCTGGCACAGCAGGATTTTGGTACAGGAGGAGGGCTCCTGTATCTTAACATAATACAAATGATAGCAATAACGCAATAATTACACTAAACTCCAGAAATGGTATGTAACACAGCAGGTGTGCAGATCCTGGCTGTATCCCTAGCGTTCATTAGTCATGCAATTAAACCTTTTCTTCCTTCTCTGAGGCTGCACAAGGTTAATTTTAAAATAGCCAGCGAGGTGATCGAAAAGCAGTGCACAGGTTAGTCCTGAAGCGAAGCACCCAGCTGTTCCCCTCATCCCATGCTGTAAATGAGCCTGCTTGTTCCCGGAGAAATGCCACCACTACAACTTTAACTTTTCAAGTTGCAAATGTCAGTGCTGTAACAACTGTATTTAGCATGGGGAGATGTTGAACAGTGGGTGACTGCAAGTTCGACTCGAAAAGAAACCCTTCACTGCTATTAACAATTTCACCGTTCCACGAAAAAAAGAAAGAGAACAGGATCAAATAGTCATTATCTGAATTGGCCAGCAAACACGGGACTAGAGACTGGGCAGGTTTTAGTAGGTCAGCTATCTATTTAAAGTAATTTGAATTATCTAAGGATAATTGAAATCCAGTGTTCATCCATTACTTTCACTTTCAGGTTTTAAATGATTATATCCATAGCGCTACCTCACATTCATTTGGTGACCTGTGAGACCTCCAGCTTTCCCATCTGTAATAGGTCACGGTATTATTTTCCATGAAATTGTAACATACGTAGTCACAGGTTCTTCAAGGCAATTGGCTTGGCTGGGTGACAGCAGGAAGGAGAGCTATCACCTCAGTCTTATCTGGGGTATTTATATTCAGCTGTGCAACTTAACGCCCGGTCTTTTATTGCCGTTGCTTTGCTCACCAATAGAAAAACAGCAGTCCTGTTCTTAATGGGAGTTCTCCTCTTTCCCAATGGGATCCATCAACACCAGTGGTTCTCTGAAAAAATGCCCCACGTGTCAGTGTGTGTGTTGAATGAAGGTAGCCACGATCTCCCCATAGATTTCACCAGAAGACCTTTTTCTAATGGGAGATCTGAAAGCAGTTAGCGTTTGGTATAACTCACAACAACTTACGCAATGAACTTCATTCAGCTTTTATTGCCACCTCCTGTAAGTGAGCAATTAAGGAAAAGACAGAAAAGCAAATCGCACCGCAGTCCTCTGCAGCTGCAGGTTGACACATCTTCTTGCAGAGCTTTCTGCCAGGTAAATCGCGGAGCGTTTCCCTTTGGTCCCATGATCAGCATTCACAGCCACCTGCATCGCTGGCGCCGGGCAGAAGGTTCTCTCTGCATTGCCCCGTTCTCTGATGCTTGTGCAGGGTGCACGCTCAGGGTGCCTCTTTGGGTCTGGTGGATCTTTGGAGAGTCTTAAGTAAGGAAGACGAAAAATCTTCAGGTAAAGGTGGAAAGTCTCTGCTAGCACTCCAGCGAGGCTTGGGGACTGCAGCAAGGAGCTTTTAGTTGTGCTTGCACCGGGCTGAAGTGTAGAGATGGCAAACTTGGGCGTGCGTTAATGGAGAAAACCCTTACAGGATGATGGCAGGGCTAAGGGATGCTCATAGAGGGAAGGAGAAGCAGTTTTAAAAATGAGCCGAGGGATTTATTTCCCTTTTCTTTGTCTTATTAAAAGAGCTTGCGCTGTTACCGAGGGAATCCATCACTGGGGGCATCTCTGTGCACGGCAGAGTCACAGCAGCACAGCGGGGGGAGGAGGAAGGAGGTGCCCGCGTGCTCCTGCTGTGCAGTGCTGCTCCGCGGGGGGCTGGCGTGGGGCTGTAGCTCTCCTGCTGCGGTGCTTTACAGTTTTCTTTCTGGAAGAGGAGATAATTTATTGTATCTATTCAAATTTACATTGGTGGAGATATTGCTTGGGCAAGATGCGTTCCTGACACTTGTAATTCCGCAGAGGGCACAGCAGCACCTTACTGAGCAAGCAATGCAATACAACATTTCTTCTGCTAGCTACTGAACTTCAGAATCATTGACCCACAGACTCATTAGGGTTGGAAAAGACCTCTAAGATCAACAAGTCCAACCGTCATCCCATCCCCACCATGCCTACTAGCCATGGAAAGCCTTCTTACTAGCCTAAGAAAGCTGGCAGTAATTTATTTGTGACAGATTTCTCTTTAAATGGTCGGTAGAATTGGAGGACTTTTTCCTTAGCAGCCTTAGAGGATGCAAACTCTGATTACTTTGTCTTGCATTTTGGGCCAGAGATTCTATCTATCACCTGCACGCCCGAGCCCATGCTCAGTGCTGCTGCCCGGCTCTGTTGGAGCCATCTCTAGCGTTATGGGATCCATCCCTGCCCTGTGTGGGATCAGCCCCAGGTCGGTGTGCTGGGCTTACTGCTGCTGCTGGCTGTGCTGACAGCCCTGCTGCCCCGACTGACCTTACTGCAGCCATGTCGGGGTGGCTGAGCTCCGTCATCTCCGAACACTTACCAGGTCCTGCAGGAGCACTTTGTGCAGGAGTAAAATTCTGGGGTCATTAAGTTTCCCATTAGATCTCAAGGAGACAGGCTATCATTGGGGCAAATGAGACGTAGCTCATGATTTCTTCCTTTCTTTTTTTTTTTTTTTTTTTAACGTAAGATTTATTAAGGGCTTCAGAACTCCCGACAAGAAAATTGTCTCTTCCTACTATTGCAGAAGAACGTTAATCCTCGTGGGGTTCCAGGCTGTTGTGTTGGTTGTTCAAGGTTTTGTGATTCTTTTCATTTATGGAAAACTTGCTATGTCATCCAGAAGCATGAAGTCTTGGTAACCTGTCCAACAAAATGTCTCTATCTCCTTCTGCTCTCCCACATTTTTTATCCTTCTTCCATCATCTTTCTCTCCAAGCCCTTGCGCATTTTCTGTTTTTGCACAAAATACGGATAACTCAGGAGGTTTTTAGTATTGATCTGAGGTGACAAAGAGGAAAGGACTTGAGGGGGTTTCATCTCACGGTTGGCATGACATTGGCCTGTCCTCAGCTTCTTTGTGAGGACGTTTCTTCAGGATGGGCTGAGCTGTTCCTGTGCTTCGTGGTGCGCTGCGCTGTGCCCAGCTCTGCCCAGCTCCTGGCAGGCAGCGCTGCAGCAATCTGCTGAATTGCGGAGGCAATTATTTTGATATGTAAATGAAACGATGGGAGGAAGAAGGTATCAGTTTTGAAATGCAATCAAGGCCAAAGATAAAAAGTACTTCTCATCTGCTCTGCAGTAATTGTTTTTTAAATGACGCCCCTGGCATGGGATACCTGGCTGTTTCCATAGCTAACTGCAGGGAAAGCCACTTGTGCCATTACTCCAAGGCTGGGAGGAAGGTCATGTAATTTGCTCCTGCAATGGCAAAAAAAATGGTGGTAAAATCTCCATTGAGTGCACTTAATGGCTCGACAGATTATTAATGAGATACGGAGCTTTTCAAATCTAATTCTCCGTGTTTAAGTCCCAGCCCTGTCAGCAGCTGGAGGAAGACTTGAAGAAAAAGAGTTTGTGTTCTCAGCCCAGCTCCTGGAAGATGGAATGATGCACAGCAGCTGGCACCAACTGGAGCTTGTGTTGGCCCTTCTGTCTGAAATACTGGGGACATGGGTGCTCACACCCAGTGTCTGACCTTCCCCTCCTTCCCGTATTCTTCTCTCATCCTGCCCTGTGCTCATCTCAGCTTCTGCTCCCACCTCCCAGCATCTCTAATGCTGCCTGGAAATCAGGGCAAGGTGCATTTTCTCCTTTTATTTGAGAATAATGTGGGTTAGCAGGGTTTGAGACGCTTTGAGGTGCGTTTCCCAGCAATGACTCCATCTTAGCATAAAAACCAATTAGGATAATAAATAAAGTCCAATACCGTACATGGAGTTTCTTTTGTCAGTGGCACTTAATCACTCAGTCTGGGCTGTGGCCAGTCTGCAGATCCCATCGGGAGGGCTGGAAGGAGAGCAGGGTGACGTCTGCACGCTGCATGGTCCAGCCCCAGCTTGGCTGTGCCTTCCCACCCTGTGGTCCGTGCTCAGTACCACATGTGGTCCTGTTCCAGTGCTAAAAGCAATGAAGGCAGACCCTGGTGCACAGCCTGAGCCCTGCCTGCTGCTCTCTGCGATGCCCATGCCAGGGGAAAGGCTTTGGACCGACCGCAGTCACCCAGGGCAGGCAGGAGCACGGCAGGCATCCAGCCACCCAACTTCTTCTATCCTGGGCGGGAGCATTTTTCCTCTAAATCATAATCATTGTCCATAAAATAAATCAAAATCTCTTCTCAAAGTTACCACACCATGTCTAAGACTGGGCAGCCCAGCTACTTAGACATCTCAGCCTCTGTATTAATGCCAGTGAATGCTCAATGTCTTCTTTCTCCATTAATCTTCTTTAATCCGCCGAAGGTTTGTAGTATTTCCAACTAGTGGTCAGTCAGTAATTTCTTCATTTTCTGAAGAGGCCGAAGCTTCATTCCCACTGGCAGTGCGAGCTGTGGCACTGGCTCACTGAGCTGAGCTCAGATTATAGTAACAGTTGCTAGGTCAAGGGAAACACCTTGCTGGCACAGGCGTATAAATGCCATTCAGCTTGCAAAAGTTAAGTCAAGGTTCTAGGAAGTCGCGGGATTTGTTTCAGAATGATGATACTCAAAAACATTTGCAGGCTCTTTTTACTTGACCTGTATTTTCTGATGCTGAATGCAGCAAGCACTTCATCCTACTTAGCTGCAGCCTTCCAGAAGTGAAGTACACTGCCTGAGCCCTTTATAGACTGTAGAAAGAATCAAGCACAGCCTGATCTACCACCCTCAGGAACGTGTCCTGTATGGAGGGAAATGAAAGAGGATAGGATGGGAGTCCTGCTGACCGTGTTAGACTTGATGCTTAAATTTAAAATGAAACCTATGCTGACTTCTTTTTTTTATATAAGTTTAGTTCAACTACATCTGATGCCGGAGAGAAATTTCCCTTGGAGCTGTTAGACAATGTTAGCAGCATTGTTAGACATGTTCTTTCAGAGTAGGCTGTCTATTTATACATGGGGCTGCAGCACTATGAGAGAATACAATTCAACAGCCAAAGGTCTGCTCTGGTATTTCTCACTTCCAGCTCAATTCTGTTGCAGTTTATTACAGATTCCTGTGCTTTTTAGGACTGTGATGTTAAAAGACAGTTGCAAAAGTCAAAAAGGATCTTGGAGTGGTTAGGACGTTAGGATAAGTGTCTTTGTTTTCATTCTTGCCTCAATCCAGATCTGTTGGACTCATCTGTAAAGAAAAATACGGCTCTTCTGTCCATGCATCTGTTCCTTGTGGGTTGTGTTGCAGGTCAGGAGAGCATCAGAAAACCCACACAGCTATAGTACCAGTGCTTTGGAAGGGCCCTTGGGAAGCCAAGGAGTCAGTGCTGGCTGTGGACCAGGGGCAGGTGGAGTGCAGGTTTGAAAGCTAATGGGATTCAAGAGTTAGATCCAAGATAGATACAGCTGTCCAGCCATGGAGAGTGGAGCAAGGCCCCATTAGTACCATAACAGTGTCTTAAAGGAAAGAAAAGTAAAATCCACAGAGATTTCCTTTCCATCAGGACGGAAGGGGAATCCAGGAATGGACTGAGTTGTCTGTGCCTCTTTCTCCTGTGCTGTGTCCTGTCACTCCAAGCTCACATTCTTCATGGCAGGGATGGTCTCGTAGGGGGGCTTAGAATCTGCTCTGACTTGCAGACAAGTGGCACAGCAATTGAACCCATCGGGTATTTGTATTGCAACGAGGAAGAGAGATGGCATCTGTCAGCCAAGAGCTGCTCATCCCAGCTCAGCTGGAGGACCCAGGCTTTCCTGCTTGCGCATGACAGACGGGGTTTCCTACAAGCCTGTCTTTGTAGGGCACGTGACAGCTCTGCTGGCAGTGCAGATCCATGGCCACAGCATGGGTTTGGTGACTTCTGTGCCCTGCTCCCTCCTGGAGGTGTGCTGGGGCTGTGGGGTCCCATGGAAGGTCTGAGCTCCTTACACTGAGAGGAACCCTGCAGCGCTGTGCTCGTTATGCAGGGAGTGATTAATGCTGGAAATGGCAACTAACACCCAGGGGAGGTTTACAGGGAACCTTTTCTGTAATGAGAAATGATGCCTGCGAGACCACCTGTGGGTAATGCTGCAAAAAAAGGGCTATGTCTGCTGTTTGCATGCCCAAATCAAGATGGCAAAGGGAAAATGCTGATAGCAGATGGCAGGAGTGGTCAGTGGGGTGGTTTTGTTGCCGTTCCATTTTACAGTGCCGTCATCTGCACCTGCTTTCACCATTGGCTCCTTTGGGTACGTTTAGGCATGGGGACTGCTTGGGGCAATTTGGGAGGGATTGGAAAGAAGGAAGGTGCCTGGGCAAGCGAGATGAGGCTGGTTCTTGAGCATCAGGTGGTCTTCTTGGCATTTCCAGTGCGCTTCTGCACGCTGCGGAATGTCGGGTCTGGTCCTTACCATCTGGACCATTAATCAGAGCTTCATTAGAAACCCAGATTTGTTGAAAATTAGAACATGTAATTAGAAAATGCGTCTGCTAATTGAGTCCCTTTGATGTGAGCTTCAAGATGTGACGCCGATCCGACACAGAAAGGGTTTTTAATGCCTTTTATTTATACACATTTCCCTCACTTATTGTTATTTGCAGCTAGAACTCTTTGCTGATCAGAAATATTCAGAAACTCATCCTGCAAAGAGGAGTGTCACTTCGGCTATTTATAACCGCGACGCTGGCACAAAACGCCATTCAGCAAATTCCTTTTTTTAGGTTGCTCCCTCCCTCCTCCCCTTTTCCCCCCTTTTTCTTTATATTCCCAACTACAAAACAAGAAGTTGCTATTTTAGCTTGTTCCGAGTGAGCCAGGTGCTGCTGCTGCAGTAGGTGGCACTGCTCCCTCTCTGTCAGCTCCTGCTGATGGCAGTGCGTGCTGAGGAGGGTTTTGCCTTCTGCTCCTCTCCCAAAAGATGGGAAGTGGACTGCTGGGCTCGCTGAGCATCCCACAGAACCCTCAGCAAAAGTCATGGTGTAAGCTTAATTGCATGGCACACTGTCAGCTAATCAGCCTCGGTCTTGCTCCCCGCAGTCCTCCCTCAGTTTTAGGGTGTTTTTCGCTTCCCTTTGCGTCTTAGGGAAGGCCCCGCAGCTCTTTTTGGGGCCAAGTGTTTGCCCAGGGGAAGCAGCGGGGCCCGTTTCTGTTCTGTGAAATGTTTTGAGGTCCTTGGGAAAGGGAGCACTGCATACATGCAAAATCCTATTCCTCTTATATAAGCCAAAGGAATTAATTAAATAAATGCATAAAAATAACCTCTGAGAAAAGCAGAACAGCTCACATATAACTTAATTTCCTGCCACTTTCTAAACTCCACGGCAGCACAAAGCTGGGTCTTTCTGATGCTTTTCACCTGGTGAGAAAATATCTTCGAACAGAGGGGAAGAGGAAAGCTTAACTCCTGCAGTTCTGGCTGTGCTGGGGTGAGAGCTTCGCTCTCCAAACCCTTCAATGCTGTAAAGGAGTATTGATAAAGGAACAGCTCAGGGAGCAACAGCCCCTGTGCAAACACAGGGTGACAGCACTGGGCTTCGAGGTTTAGCAGGGGGCTCTGTGGGCCAGGGTCTGCAGCTAGCAAGGGAAGGAGCAGAGCAGAACCAGGAGCAGCAGACCCAAAGGATGTTTGCAAATGGAAGCTGAATCAGCAGGATGGGCTCACCACCAGATACTGCCTGCTTCCTGAGGGCTTAGCTCAGTAGCAGAGATCATTGCACCGAGCAGGAGCAGCTGGAGCAGACCAGCGCTGCGGAAAATAAGGCTCAATGAGCGCTCCCTGCACCAAAGGCAATTGCTTTCCTGGGTATTGGACAATCCGTGGAGATGCTGGACCAGTGGCCAGCTGCTCTGCAGTGTCCTGGGAGCAGCAGACTCCTCTCTGCTCGATGGGGAACTCGTTTCGAGCCCAGCGTGAGTCACCAAGGCATGAATGGCCGAGGACACGCGTCCTAATGAAGCAAATGCTGTGGCCACCAACCTCGCTGTGCCAACAGGCTGCATGCTGTAATCAGGAAAAATGCATATTGCTGAAGACACGAGAGCACGGCAGATGAGTTTAGTGTTCCTAATAAAAAAATCTAATTCCTCTAATCTGTATCAAACACTAAGAGCTACATGCTACCAATTATTTTCCTCTAGTTTTAATTTACAACAATCAGTTCTAATGGATGAAATTAATTCTTAGTTTAATTTCATTGGCTGTGCGCTCAGAATCCTGTTTTTTTTTTCCCATCTCCTCTTTTCCTGTTGCTGGGAATTAGCTGCATCTTGCTCCAGCGGTGCTGGTTGGGGCAGAACATTGCTCCTAATTGTTTACTGATCATTGCTACCTTTGGTGTGATCACTATTTGCTGTGGCTTCAGTGTGGGTTTTCAGTCTCATTAGCTTTGTTTACCCTTTCAAATCCAAGGTTTTAACATTTCCAACCATAACCATAATCCCCATCTGTATCCTTCATCAGTGCACCTCTGTTTGCATCACTTTTGTCTCTCCTTTAGCGAAGCCTCCAGGGTTATCCTGCCTCACACCAGTTTAAATGGATCTTAGGACTCTAAAACACATCAAAAACCCAGCATTGCTCGAGGCCTTGTGGAAAACCAAGGCCAAGCAGAGCACTCCTGCTCCATCTGAGCACAGCCTGCAGGAGCTGAGCACAGGTCAGGCACGGCCATGCTGCAGGGCAGGTTCTCAGGGGAGCAGCACCCTGCTCGGCACTGAGAGCTCCGCAGCTGCTTCTGAAGGCGCTGTATCATGAATTGTAAAACCAGGCTCCGGGCTGTGAGCTTGTGTGCTATGCAAATCATCGCCAGCCTCTTCCCTCTCAGCCACACTCCGCAATTTCCTGCAGCAGCAGTGGATGTGAGCAGCTGTTGCATCGCAGCGACTCAGCAGAGGCCTNTGGGGGGGGCTCTTCCCTGCTGGGGGGAGCTGTGGAGGGGGGTTCCCATCACACCATGCATTATGTGCCCTCGTTATCCCCCCAGAACCAGAGGTTGTGTTCTGCTTTTCCTTTCCTGAATACAACCTTTGTGAATATGCACCACTGTTGATTTGCATTCAGACCGTTAAGCCAAACCCACAGAGCTGGCTGCGAGGAGCTCTGACAGCTCGGGTTCGCTGAGCACGTGTTGACGTGAAAATGTTTTCCGGATTAATCTCCGTTTCCCCAGGATTTTGTCATCGTGGGGAACTGGTGCAAAGTTCAGACGAAGTCAGAGTGCTGGTATTTTTAAATACAACCTCTCACCTTCTCCTTTTCACATCGCTGTTTGTTTTGAAAGACTATTTTTGCCTGGCAAGTGATAATGCATTGCATCATCGCAGTCAGCCTCAGAGCTCAGCGCGCTGAGAACCCCAACCCGCAGACGGGATTTGGTTTTCTCTCTGACACCGAATGAAACCAGTGAGGAAATTGAGACCTCTGGGCAAACAGAACACCATTCCCCTGCCAGCTTTCACAACAAGGAAAGTGAGGCAGGGCTTTTAGCGCGCTGCTATCGGTGCTCCATCTGATTGACACAGTGCACTCGGGGCAACGAGGACCACAAAGGGTTGTACTCCTGAGTGCTCCCCAGGCTGAACCGATCAGCGGCACGCTGCTTTTCTTTGCTCACAGTGGCTGAGTGTATTTTACTGTGCTGCAGATGCAGAGATGGTTATCAAGCTGGAATCGTGCCTGGGCTGGCCGCGGTGCTCCCAGTGCTCCCAGTACTCCCAATACTCTGAAGCCTGAAATCCCATTCAGATACCAGTGGAGCATCATGCTCTCAGGACTGCTTCTGGATTGCACTCTTAATATCCCAGAGATCTGTGTTTTTTGTCCTCCCTTCCTCTCCCTTCCCCTTTTTTCCTTCCTTTTCAAACCAAGATTTTATCTGATAGTGCAGAAAAACCTTTTGAAGTCATCCTGTCCCCATGCAGAGCACTACATGCAGATGAATAGTTAATAGGCGCAATGCAGACGTAATTACAGAGTTATAAGAGCCTTATTTATGCTCTTCACATTAAAGTGATATCACACTATTAAATCTTCTTACCATTAGCTACTCAGTGCGGGGAGAGAACGCACAAGTGAAGCAGTCATGGGAAAATTTCCTCATTAGTCTCTTAAGAGCAGCGGAAGACACAAAGTGGGGTGGATCCATCACCTGGGCTGTGACTGAGGCAGGCAGAGAGCATTAAATACTCTGACATTGCTCCACCAGAGAAGTTTGCACACACTTCTCTGATGTGCAGAGTGGAGAGGTCACAGCTGGAACCTCTTTTCAGGGAGACGAGCACACGTTGGGCAGCAGAACATTGCTGTTGTCATGGGCACTGGCTTTCCCTGTACTGTGCACGGAGCAAATGAATGCAGGTGAGCTGCTCCATGCAGGGGTTTCAAGCAGCGGGGTCACTCCTGAAATCCGAGCAGCCCATTGAAATTCCTTTCCAGTTTGTTAAGTCAGTCAAGGCTGTGTAGGGATGAGAAGGAGCCACTTATTTATTTAGTGGAGGGTTTATTTGCTGTTAAAGGACTCTTAAAATGTTCATCTGAAATCAGGAGTAGAAAACATATTCATTACATGATGTGGAACATTAAGCCCAGATCATAGAATCATAGAATCGTAGATGGCTTGGGTTGGAAGATGCTCTTTGAATGCAAAGAAGGTGTGTGGTGCTGGTATGCATTTCTGTGTTCATTTAATTTTTAGCCTTTGTCAGATGTGTAAGGGCAGATTCCGGTGGGTGTTCTAGCGCACTCAGTTCTCACTTAGGAAACAAAATGAAGTTGTTTTGATCGCAAATGCAAATGCTTTTGAGAATAGAAATGTTCACCAACCCCAGAATGCACAAGACGAGCTGTGTCCGACCGTGGAGGTGCTCCGATCTGAGTCAGTGTCAGGCTTTCTTTGGTTTCTAAAACTAAAAGAAAAATGCTGGGTTAGTACAGCGATGATGCTCAGTAACAGCTTCATCCTTCTCCCCAGAGGGAACCGCCTCTGCTGCCACCACCGTGCTGGTCCGGTCTGCACGAGGAGATGTGGGCAACAGGATGAACAGGCACAGCCAGGCACAATCTTGTGCCTCACCATCACAGGGGGACGCCCAGACCCGAGCCCAGGGGTTGCTGCTAGCTGTCCTTCCCCTGCAAAGCCATGGGACAGCCTCAGTTGTGGAAGAGTCTGCAGAGGAGCACTGTACCCCCTTGGCTGCTAGCTGCTGTCGTGCTGTGCCCTAGCAGAGCCGTAGCTTGCGACTGTCACCCCCACCCCTTCCATCTCCATACACAATGGGGCAAACGGCACGGAAATGCTGGGTTAAGAACAATTCATGGGGAAAAAAAAGGAAGAAGAAAAGGCTTGTCGTGTGCTTCCAGTAAACACTGTATCTGACACAGAATTAATGGGGGGATTATGTGGAATCAGCATATACATTCCTCAAAGTGACTTTCCTCGACAGAAGGACACTAATCGCACTTTCAGAGATCAAAGCCTTTAATCAACGTTTAAGCATCTTAAGTTTGTTCCACTTTATTAAGGGAAAATAATGACACTGTGTTTTACATTGCTTTAAGGAGGAGGAAGATGCCCCAGAAAAGCTGCCTGTTTCTCGGCCTGGCTTCACAGCTCAGCACAAAGTCACCTCCAGTCCCACAGGGCCGTGGGGTTGGTGGCATCGCAGCATGTGGCTGGAGGAGGCAGGCGTGATCCAGCACCACGAGCAGATCAGACACATCTCAAGGCGTGTGATAGAGTCCTTGTACATCATGGGCACGTCCCCAGCAGCTGTGGGTGTTCAAGGAGGTGACGGACAGTTCTGTGGTGGTTGGATGGGGTAAAACATATTTTTCACTGCAAAACTAGGAATGCTTGGTGGAAATCTTCAGCGCTTCCTCATCCTGCGTAGGCAGCGTGTGCTAGCGGGCTGAGCTCGGGAAGGGTTCGATGTGCCCCCTTGGAAAGTTCAAAAATTCAACTGTTACATTTTCCAATTTGAAGCTTTCTTGATGATAAATTACCATTATTTTTATGATCACTTCTGAAAATCCTCAAGCTGGAGAGAAAACTTTCCCTAACATCTGCAATTACTTTTTTCCCCTCCAATTTTCCAAATAAAAGGTTAAAAAAGGGTTAAACTGGATCTTTTCTTTCCCATTTTAAATTATGCAGCATTATGAGAAAGCCTTGAAACCAATTATTCAAGCAGAGTTTTGCTTTCTCCCGCACTGAGGGATGAATCCTGCTCTTGCAGTGGGACCAAGAAAGGGAGAGAATCTTTGCCAACCTTGTCTGCCTCAGCCCTGCAGGCCGGGGAGGTTATTGCCATCGCACCAGCTGCCATCTCTCATGTTCCAGTGTCAGAGCAGCATGTTCCAAGGTCTGATTCAGCTTTCAAGCCCTCTCCTTGTTAATCCCACCCCAATCAATAAATGTCCAGCGACAGAGGTGAGCAGACAGGACTGGAGGATTCAGCTTCAGCTCAGGCTGCCGGAGCTGCTTCCCAGCTCTAGAAGAGCAACTGTGACTTCTGGGTACGTCATCTGAGCACTAGGAGATGGATTCTTCCATCCTTGACTTCTCCAGGTCCATCTCAGCATCTCCTCCCCTCGTTTCCTTGCTGTTCGAGGCTTCAGAACCTCCCAGGTTGGTGTCCACTCACTACGTGGTTACCAGTTTCATCACTACTCTACTGCTGCCGGGGATCTTGGCTGCATTTCAGGTCATGACCTGAGCATGTCCACCCTGCCATCCAGTTGGGCTGGGCAGTCATTGTCAAAGATCAGGGTTTGTTAGCACGGCAAGCTAATACTCTTTCATTAAGAAAATTGCCTTCCATAGCCTGCAGGAGCATGCAGCTCAGCTGAGCTTCTGATAAGACATTCATACATTAAGAAGAAAATGATAAGTCAGATATAAATTTGCAGTTTAATCTTGAAATGGTAAATTTTTCAGCATCTGAATCTTGTTTTCTTCGGTCAGTACCACCTCTGCCCAGGCACACCGTGACTCACCTCCTCCTAAATATCCAGTCCAACTTTTACGTATTGGCAAGAGTGCAAATTCACTGTTCAGCATTCCTTCCCATCCAAAGCGGTATTTGAGCTGGGTGGCATGGGATCCTCCTGAGGTTTGTTTTTCATAAATGATCATTCTCTCTGTTTTTCTTGCAGTACTGAACGATCTGATCTTTGCATGTCACGTGTCATTAGGTTTAAAGTCATTTAGCAGAGACGTTAATCTGCAGCTGGATGGAGCTGTCTGGTATGTGCCACTCGAGCTCAGCCTTTGTGATCTGACACTTGCTCCAGGCTTTAAGATCTTAATGTGATGAACTGTGCCTCAGTTTACCTTCCTTAACCGCTAATTTGATTTAAGGATGGAATAAATGTAGAGCTCTTCTGATCTGCACTGTTTCTAATAGCAGTGCTTGGCAGCTGTTTGAGCCATGGAGATTTTTCCATCCCCTGCAAGCTCCGCTGAGCCTTGGCCTCGCCTTCCCCTCTGCACAGAGCTCTTCTTCCTTCAGAGAGCTATCATAAGGGTTAGTTCATTAACACCTCTAGAAGGCACCTGGAGTGGAAAATCGTTGATGAGTGTTCCGTTTGGGCAGCGCAGAGGAGCTGTCAGGCCAGTTCACCACTGCCCATGAAACTGTCACCTCCATTTGGAGTTTGCCTCTTGCACTGTCTGAGTGTGGATGTGGATGCATCTCCCACCCAGCGTCATCTGGGCTGACTCTGGAGCTGCAGACAGGCTTTTATCTGCCTGAAGAAGCAGAGGGTGAGTTCAGTAGAAGATGTGTCTATGAGATAACAGCCGACCACAACAGAGTTACTGTATGAAATAGTCCCGCCTGGTGACATGGACGTGCCCCGGGAGTTCTGCTGACTGCAGGCAGAGGAATAAATTCCCCTTCCTTCCTTTGTACCCATTTTAACCACTTGGGTTGATGGAAAAAGAATAGAGAAATGATTTTCTCTCCCAGTTCTGACAATCCTGCTTTTTTCCTCCAGGGCATTCATCACACAGGGCTTAGAGAAAAACAAATCAAGCTTTCCATTTCTTTCCACTCAACGTGTGCTTGGCCGGGTTTTGTCTCTCCATCGGTGAGAGGAGCGATGGGATCACGCTCAGTCCCAAACAGACAGTGGCTACAGCTCCAGCAGCAGCCCCGCAAAGCCCATTCCTCAGCAGCATGGGACCCAGCTGCACGGGACCCAGGGCCACGTGTTGAGCAGGGGCAGAGGCGCAGTCGTGCAGCAGCCGCAGTTGTGCCTCGCCAGCCGCATCTCGCCTTGGCAAGCGGCAGCACGCACGTTAAAGCCAATTGCTGGGAAGTGACGGGGTTGTTACACACTGCCACGCCGGCTCATCATCGCTTTTGTCAGAAAGTGACCTTGGCAGGTATCGAGTGTCTGGCAGCACTAAAAATATCAGCTGTTGCTGTCTGCTAGGTTGCAAAACCACGGGCGCCCATGCAGACGCAGGACGTGCGAGCGAGATGAGGCTTTGCAAAGCCCTTCCTCTCCTCCTGGCAAGGCAGCGTCTCTGCTTTCTAAGGTTGTCTATGAGTGCAAACTTGTTCCAAGATGAAAATCCCCTTTTGGAGGAGGGTGGGAGAAACCAATGGCGATGTGATTTCAGCAAATGAGATGTAAAGGGAGAGGTAGAACTAAAGAGGGGATGGACAGATGGACCGACACCAGGCTGGGATGGCAGGAGATGTGGAGGGCAAGGGCAGCTCCGAAGAGACAAGGCGGCCCAGACAACTGCAGACATCTCAGCAGTGGTGCTGGCAGAAGGCTCAGCGGGCTCCCTTGGCTCTGACGCTTTTTCACACTGGCTTCTTCCATTCTGTTCATGTTTCTTTCTATTTCTACACCTGGATCATGGCCAGAATAAGAAGGGGAGATAGAAAACTTAGTGCTTTTCAATTAAACGAGAAGCACTTTGCCATTGTAAGCGAGCTTATTTAGACATTAAATCAAAATCAAATGCTTGTGCTATCAGTGCTACTTACAGTCTGATAATTAATGATGGCTTTCCCCAGCAAAAACTCTTCTGTGTTCTGTCAGCACCACTGTACATCTTTGATCAAAAGCTTTTTAAGTAGTTTCAGAAGCTGGATCTTTAAAATAAAAATAACACGCAGTGGTAATTCTCTGCCCAGGAAATAAATAATAAAGGCTTGTAGCATTTAAGTGTTGGATGTCAGCTAATCAACAATTTCAGCATCATTGCGTGGTGGTGAGCTGAGAAATGGGAAAATGAAGGGGCTTTGCAGTTATGTGGAAACTCTGGCAATGTGAAGGAATCTTAAAGCAGATTATTTTCAGGACCTTTTCTCTAACCTAAGCGGTGGAGAGAGTTCTCAGTGCTAATGGAAATCAAGCCCAGTTCCTCTTACGGAAATATAAACCATCCCAGTCACATTTCCCCTTCGCCCTGCTCAGTCTTGGAGGAGGATAAAAGGAGAAAGGGAGGAAGACTCTGTGCATTGAGCTGCATGCATTGAACTGTGTGCATGATTGTTTGCTGGGCAGAAGTCCTCAAGGTCGCATCCCATCCCCAGAAGGCAGCTGTGCACCTCTGGTGCTGGGAGCACACCGTGCTGCTGCAGGGAGGCAAGACTGGCTGCAGGCCGGGCGAACGCCTCCGGCAGGGTCTCCATACCCTCCTGTTCCTCACCTTTCCTCAACTTAGAATTGGCCTCCATTCTCAGATGGGCTTCCTTGCCTTGCCTTTTTCTGCCCGGTGCCTTTGGGAGCACCTCAGAGTTCCCCACCTCTCCGTTTGGGGTCAGAGGGACGTCCCTCCTGGTGCATCTCCCAGCCTTCATCTCCAACCCGTCTGCAGGAAGGAGCCTGCCTTCCTCCATCAGAATGCTCAGCAGAGCCGACAGCTGCCAAGTGCAATAATTGGGCCTCACCTCACTTTGCCTCGCGCTGCCAGCTGCCGGTGCAATTAAGCTGCATTATTACTTTCTAAACTGAGAAACATTTCCACTCCTCCCCGTGCTCCCCTCCTCCTTCTCCACCCCCCCGTGCCGCCCGTGCTGCGTCAGCTCATCCCATGCTCGCGGGGCAGCTCGGAGCAGGTGGCTGCAGCACCTTCAGAAGGGCCCAGGGGGCTGCTCCGTGCAGACGTGTGGGGCTCCGGGAGCAGCTGGAAGCCGTCGTTAAGAACAGTTTTTCTTTTGGCAGTAGTTACTGCTAGAAAAACACAACGTGACTTGAGGCTGCAGAAAGCAGCCCGTAAAGGACCTGTGAACTTTTCTTGCTGTGGTTAGATTTGTTACGTTGTTTACCCTTTCTGATGCAAATGCAGTTGAAATAGGTTCGGGTTGGATATT
Organism: Numida meleagris; assembly: GCF_002078875.1. Classification (NCBI taxonomy): domain Eukaryota; kingdom Metazoa; phylum Chordata; class Aves; order Galliformes; family Numididae; genus Numida; species Numida meleagris. Next base: position 3,091,844 of record NC_034430.1, on the reverse strand, counting down.
AGGGAACATTTCTTCTCCAAACAGCAGTGATGCATTGGCATGGGCTGCTCAGGGGACGGCGGGGTCACCATCCATGGGGGTTGTCCATAACCATGGAGGTGCAGCACTGAGAGACGTGGTTGGTGGGCATGGTGAGGGTGGGATGCTCCAGCCATAATGATTCAGTGATACTGTGAACGCATAGAAAGCCCTTGAGGAAGCAGCTGGAGCCACCTGAGGAGGTGGTGTGGGTGCGTGTCCCATTCGCTCAGACCACGCGGGTCTCTCTGCAGGGGGAGGTGGGTGGGTGCCCCGTGTCCTCGGCATGCAGCGCACACGTGTTGGGTCATCTGAAGGAATTATCACACGGTAATTAACAGTACTTGCAGATTTGAGTCCAGCCGGCGGTGAGATTGTACACTGTGTATCTTCTACAAAATGTTTTCTATTACTTTGAGCAGATGAAAACTGACATAGGTTCAGAATGACTTGGAAAATCAATAAGCAATAAAACTTAGCATGAAGACAAATGAATTATCCCAATCAGAAAAAGCACTGAGAGGCCGTCAAGCTAGTTAGACAGATGAAGTCAAATGTCACTCCCAGAGATGAGCAGTTGTTAGTGCAGATGCTAGGCTCCGTTTCAGAATGTTTTCTCAACTTCTATCTCTCTTTAGGATGGAGCTTGCTTCCATCTGCCAAACTCAGTCTGAATCAAGCAGAAGGAGACAAACATCCCACGGAACATCTCATCTCCCTAGAGGGTATCTTCCTTTGCGTTACTCTTCTGAATTCAACACACGAGGTGGCTCAGCAGAGCAGCCCTGGCAGTGGGGGCTGTGCTGTCACCAGGCCTCGTGCTGGTGGGGGCACAGGGGCTCAGCTCTGTGCATCATGCAGGGCTGAGCTCGGGGCTGGGGGCTGTCCCTCCCCCCCCATCACACATGGTGCCTGCTCTGTGCTCCGTGAGACGGCAGCCTCACCCCGCCTGAGCCGGGAAGGGGAAGCTAACTTCTACAAGCGATTAACTAATTAAAATGCGCTCGAACAATTGCAGTTGAGTGTCTGACTATAACCTTCAGCTCTGGCTTAATTAGTACATAAACCTTGCTTTACGTCCTGTGCGAAGGGTTGAATTGAATGTGCTTGGAATTATCTGCTCAGTGCAGCGAGGAGACCAGGTACCAGCAGCTCCCTGCTATCAGTACTCCTCCCCACCTGACTGGGCTGTGACCATGCACTTACCTCTTACGGTGCCCTGAATGAGTTTAATGACTTCGGGTCAGTAAGGACGGGGCTGGGAGAGCTGTTAGCCTATGTGATGGCATTACATGGAGAAAAAGTCTGAATCTGTTTCCAGCACCAGAAGAAATAGATTTGTATTTGCTCATAATCATATGTTTTTAGCTAAATTAATCACTGGATTAGATCTAGTTCTGGTTCAGCAGAACCGCACCGTGCTGTGCTTATCCTGATCTGACTCCCTGGCTTCATGTGAGCTGAGTCTGTGGGTGCTGGTATGGAGAGAGGGAAGAACAACCCAGTGGTAACCAGTGGGGGCTTTGCAGAGCTGGCTGGGCAGGGACGCTCAGTGGCTGGTGTGAAATATTTGGGGCTTGACTTGATACGGATGATGTTCTCCAAGTTCATAGCAAAACAAAACTGGGTAAGAAATCATTCCAGCCGGAACAAAACATTTGCTTCATTTGCAGTTGTTCAGTCAGTTGTTCAATCGGATAGAAAGAAATGGAGTGATGAAATACCGGTTCAAAAGAAAACATTGGAAGGTTTCAGTATGGGAATTTGAAGTGGGGGAAGGAGACCAGCAAGGTGAAGTGCATGAACTCATAGCTCTGCTGGCCGCAGTGCAAGTGCTGCAACACAAAGCACCTGAGCCCGGCTGCACTGCAGGAGGTGACTGGAGTCCTCGCCTGGTGCACCCAGGAAAAGGAACGGCAGAGCTTTTAATTAGAGAACTGCTGAAACGTGATGTTCCAGAGATCAGAACTTCTCAAGCACTTAGAGTTATTTTGGGGTCCAAATGGACTTTTTCTTCTGACAAGTTCTGGTTCTAGCGTTTCTCAATGGGAAAAGATGAGGTAATCTCCTGGGCAAGCTGTCGCTATTCCTGGTACCCGCAGCAGCTTCTTGAACCCCTTCACGTACTCTCACTTTTCCCCTCCCACACACAGTGCTGAGAAATAAATCCTTTGGAAATGGAAATCAGGCTCGAAGTAAACAGATTAGTAATGGTTAGTTGGTAACTCTTTATTAATTAAATGTCCTAAATACATCTAAGCCTAGGCATTTAATTTAGATTTATAAGGATAATTTAGATTTATAACAATAGTTATTATACATTAAGTACAATAAATGCCAATTGATTTTTATAGACAATATTTACTCAGGTGTAACTGCACAGCAAAATTTAATTATCTTCCTGCTTTGTTAGAAGGATGAGGCTGAGCTTTCAGTAGCAGGACCCTGTGAGAGGGCTGGCAGCGAAGGGAGCTGCTCCCACTACCCCCACCTTAGAAAGCCAACCTTGATCTTGCCCCACTCCATAACTGCAAAGTAAGAAGCTCGCCCTGCATCTTTCAATGGGAAAAGTGATGGGAAATCTTGGTGTTGGCTGTGGGCTGCAGCAGCTGCCCAAGGACTAAGAGGTTGGCTGCTGAAGCTCGGCCCCCACAGCTTCGCTTTGGGTAGAGGGAAGTGTAACGGATCCCACAGAATGTTTCCTGCCAGTAGGATGCAGTGCTAGGCTTCGTGCATGGAGAGGAGGAGAACCTAATACCTGGTAGCATCACTTGTCATCAGAAGGGCCACGGTGTATGGAAGATGATGTCAGGGAATGCGGTGCAGTCACTGGTTATGAACTGAAGAGGACATTTCTGATTTCTGCGTGGGAAACACCAATGTGACATTCTGGGAATGTTTGTGGGTAAGGAGCCACATCAGCGCATCTCCGTGCTGGGAGGAAAGCGTTCAGAGAGGGGTTCTGAAACAGAAGGCTTTAATCCGTTTGTTCCAAATGACTTTTAATTTTGCCATTGTGTTCTTTTCATTAACGGAGTGGAGAAAGAGTATGACCATCGTGGTGATGATCATTTGCAATACTAATATGTTTTCTGAGAAATTCCATATCTGTTGGTAACAAAAGAAAAGTCGAATTCCTAGGAAACCCTTCAGGGCACAAACCCTCTTTCCTCCCTGTCTCCAGCACTCTGGCCATCCGAGCAGCTTTCGTATTTTGTTGGCTCCCTCTGCAGTGGGTGCCTGCAGCGTGTCGGTGGAGCAGTCTGGGCAGGATCTCTCCCTGTTTCATTTTGCTAAGGTTTCTACAAACATTTCATTCATTTGCAGTTCAGGGTGTTTCATGTTCCATAAGCTTCGCTTCGAGATTTGAGGGAGAATGAGACCGGAATCTCAAGCAGAAGCCAATGAGGCTCACCTGTGTTCATGTCAGCCCCATAAATCAGCCCAGGCACTCAAACAAGTTCACGAACCTTTGGGAAACTCGGAATGAACCTGGGCTGAATCTCCAGGCTGGATGCACAGTTTTCCTAGTAAATAATTCACAACATGCAGCTGAGCTGGCAAGATAATGATTTCTAAAGCAAAAATAATGTAAAGCACTGATACTATATGGGATAAACACATTTTTAATGCAGTTGTACTGAAGAATGTGCTGGTGTAATCTTGGAATGTAAATTTGCCTGCTCCGACCACTGTGACTTTCCCCACGTTTTTATTTCTCTCGAACATCACAAATACCAACAGCTCACCAAAATTAACAGGAATCCCACGTGCTTAAAGACCTCTGCCAAATCCACCCCGTGCTGTGTGTTCTGCATCCTCTTTGATGTGCAATATTGCACATTCTCTGAATGGAGAGTGTATCGGTGCTGTACGGGTTTGTTTCACAGCCCCACTGCTGTGGACAGCACATGGCAAGGGGAGGACGTGAGGAAAATAGATGTGCATGGGGAACCCAGCCAGCAAATGGGAGGATCCTCTGGAATCCGTAATTGGAATAATTACTTGGAATATGAGTTTGTGGCAGAGGAGCTCATGCTGCACGTCCCTTCAGTCCTGGTGCGGGTCTGTGAGCTGAGGAATTTGGGTTTCACGTGGCAGCTGTGCTCGCACGCAGTTGCGCAGTGCAGTGTTGGGGTCTGAGCTCGTGGCACCGTGCCTGAGCAGCACGAAGCGCTGCGAGCACAAAGGATTCAGGAGTGCATTGCGCTCAGGAACTGGGGCCCAAATCGAGATCCCGGATGGCAATGCACAGAGGAAGGAGGGCAGGGGCTGCTCAGGCACTCACAGCCCTCTGTCTGCACCTGCCCTCTGGGTGCAAGTCCAAACCAAACTGCTTCTTCCCCCTTACTGCCTAGGGGCACGTGCAGGAACCCAAGCCTTGGCCTGGGATGGCCTTCAGCAAGAGCAACGAGCGCCGGCCCGGCTGTATGCTGAGAGCAGTTTACATGACGCTTGGACAGGGCAGCGAGGTTTTTCTGTTTTGTTGGCATGAAAGAGAATGACCAGGCAGAGAAATAAAGGGAGAGATAAATCTGCTCACGCGCGCACACACAAATATTGTGATGAAAATGAAGATGGTTCTGTTGTGTGAATGTTTCGAGGAGCACAGAGCACTGGGAACATGTTCCAAATGTCAAATGGATTATACTCCAGCGCCCTTATTGTTTCATATAATTCTCATCTAATGTCACCCCTGGCAACAATAATACAAGTCTCAATATTCGCTTTGATGGAGCCTCGCTGAATATTTTTAAGCAATGAGGAAATTGCCAGGGGGAGTGAGAGAAGGAGGGGCAGGCGGGATGGGGACTGCACCCAGCACGAGGGTGACAAAACAGATCCCCGAATTAAATCCATCAGGAAGATTGAGTTTGCAATTTCAGGGTCTCCGACGCCCGCGCTGCTGCGGCTCGGCGAGGCTCGCGTTTGAGTCTTAATCATGAGGTTTGTCTCCATCGGAATACAATTAGGGAGCCTGAGCTGGAAGCGAACAGATCGGAGGAGCGGAGTGAAGGCGAACGCAGTAACACGAAGAGGGACAAATCTTCGTCATTCTGCCGGGCTGAACGGAGCTGTCACATTACAAGGTCAGGCCGAAGTGAGCTGATTTTGCGGGAAGGAAGGATGAAATGACTACAAAGGTGGAAAGTGCAGAGAGGCAGCACTGGCTCATCCTCCGTTATTTGATTGCTCTTTTGACCCCACAGGTTTTCATAAAGTTGATTAACAGATCCACGAGCCGTGCTGCTTCCCATCCTCCTTCCAGGAGGGCTGAGAACACAGGAGCAGCAGCGCTGTGTGAGTGCTCCGAGAGACTGCTGACAAACAGCCAGCGGGGTTCGGGCTGCAGGAGCCACACACCAAGTGGGACCTCACCTGGGCGGCTCCTGGGACCACAGACGGGATCAGAACGGCTGCATCCATTCCCATCCACCCAACGTGGGGCAGCAAGCCCTCTCCTGGGGCTGGTCCTGCAAGAGAAAGCAGGAATTAGGAGCTGCGTTCAGGGCAGGCTCTAATCTTCGGAGCATGAAGGAATTCTCATTAAAGTCAGTCACAAAGTTTATGTTCATTTGACCTGAAAAAAAGGTTAGTTCGAGGCAAAATCTTTGTATGGGAAGAATGGAAAACACTTCAAAGCAGTTAAATCAGAGAAAGATGCTTAGCCTTTCGCTTAATTCTCCAAGGAGTCTTCTAGCATAGATACAGCAGTCTGTTCCAAATTGGTGCTGTCATGCCAGATGCACAGACCTGGGAATGGACAATTTGGGGTCCATAATATTTATAATCTCAGTGTGTGGCCTCTCTTCTGTGTCCTGCTGTCTGCGCTGATTGCACAGTGTTTGTCTTATTCCAAGAGCCATCATATGTGACACAGACATAATGTTTCCCTTCTTATTTCTCCCTTAAATTATAGGAGTTTCACTGAGCTCTATGATTTGTGCAGGCAGTATTACAGGCATCAATCACAGCTTGCCTTTTCCCTCCCATCTCTAATGGCACAAGGTTCTTTCTTCAGTGCTCATGGTCCTACGCAGACCAAGTGTGAGTTAAAAGGTTTCAGTGGGGAGGGTCTGGAAGGACAGGGCAACATTCATTGTTAGAGGTCAGACGGGAGCGCAAAAAGCAAAATACTGTCATCTTGTGCAGCCATAATCTGGACATCACCTTATGGTTAATGGCTCCTGTTTCAGGACAGGGATTCAGGAGATGGGCCAGCACCTGGCAGGCTGTGCCCAGCTCCCAGTTCCTGCTCATCAGGTCCTGCTCGTGCTCGGGCTCTCTCCATCGCCGTTATGCCCTCTCCTTGGTTACAGAGCTGGGACCAAGCTGCTCCCTGGTCATAACCAGCCTGACATATATCTTAAATAGGATCTCTGCAGTGAGAGGAGGTGCGCACAGAACCTGCACAACCTGCTTGGATACCACGTTACCAACAGGTGGTGAGATAAATCCCACGTTACGCTCCCTCTTCAGCTGGTGCAAACAGAAGGGTGCCCTGCAGAAGTCACCTTCAGTCCTCAAATAGTCTCATGCTGACTGAAGATCCCCATCTCTTGCTGTTGGCTGCAGAGCATCTTAATTTAGCTGCTCATTGAGGTACCTGTGTCGCACTCAGGAGTGGCACCCAAGAGCATGCATGCTCTGTGGGCTGTACCAAGGAAAAAAACCTTTTCATTTAAGCTGGAGTCCCCAGAAAGTATCACAGCGGGCACTTTCATAAACATGTACCATCATAAACATGTACCAGAACAGACTAAAGGAGATTTAGGATATATGAAATCTGGAGTCTTCTTTGGAAGACATGCTCCCTTACTCTCCCTGCTGAAATTCTGCTGTTGGGTTTGGCTCTGAGTTTTCAGCCCGTGACAACTGACCAGACAGATCACTGTCGGAATTGTCCCCTTCCTGAGGAGTGATGGAAGATGGTTTAGCTTACAGTAATCCGTGGCCAGGCCCCCGAGGGGTGTCCTTTCAGTGCCCTTCCTCCTCTCATCCCAGTGAAATGCAATAATGGCCGGCCACCTGCAACTTGCTTTTGTACTGCTGGTGTTTGGCATTCTCTTTGCTGCTGCCTGAGGGTATGCGCCAATCTGTTAATACATATATAAATATTATCCTTATTAATCCCTCAGAGAAAAATAATATCAACAAAACTTATTGCCGTTTCCTGTGTGGCTGACTGAGTAATGTGAACCAGATGATGTTTATGTTTAAGAAATGAAAATGCCAATAAAAACGCAATTTTAAATAAGTCACCTCTCGCTATTTTCCTATACCAAATGGAGGAATAACAGAGACATGCTACATCTGCGTGTTAAAATTCAGCAAAAACAAATGGTCTTTATTACAGCAGTCACAGTGGTTACAGCCATGATGGCCCCACTGCAGAGTTGCACTCTAATTTTTAGTGCATCCCTAAATGTTAAGCGCTTCTGTGGGAAGTGCTTAATAAATTAAGAGTTTGTGATTGCTTCTGGCCAGAGTGCACAGCTACCAGGTCTCGGTTGTGCCCTTCAGAATGCTGAAATGGAGAGACAAGTCTACTGCTGGGAAAAGCTGGTGCAACTCTTTGTGTTCAGTAAGGCCACACTTCTTTGCATGGACGTACGTAGTTCTGGAGCTCATTCATCCATACCAACAGCATGAGATTAAAGAAAGAGGGAAAAATCAGTAAAATCACACTTAAACTCCTCTAAATAGGACAAAAGCAGCACTGCATCTGTAGGAATGGCCCTCTGCAGTGGGGGAACCCACAGCAAGTACCACTGGAGGATGATTCTGGTCTGCAAGGAGACGTATTTATCTGACGCTTATTAGAGAGCGTGTATCTGACCAGATGTTAAGCTCAGAAAACTCTTTCCAATTTCCTGCTTCCATATGTCCATTGCTTCCCAAAGTTTTCATCTTTCAGGCTATAATTATTAGTGATTGATCCCTTTCACTAAATGATTTCTTGTTTTTTTGTTTGTTTTGAGTCTTTGAATTCCATAAGTGAAATCCTTTTTGCCGTTTTTGGTTCCAATTATCGAAGAAAGAACCATCAAGAGCTAAAAAAAAACGGCCAAATTATAAGCCAGCGATGCCCATCATCTTTCAGAGATGAGAATAATCAGGCTACTTTTCTAACATGATGAAAATAGGGCTCTCCATTGCAAGTGGATCGTGTGCATCTGTCAGACTTCGGCCTTATCTGTGATTGCGAGCTGGCTGTCGTCCACTTCCAATTGTCTTGCACCTCTCCCAGTAGCTGAGGTTTCTCTTCGAGCTCCAGCCTGGCCAATTGTGTGATCAGACAGGACTCTTAGCTTGCTTGAAAAAACAATCAATTGTCTAGTTTTTATGGCTGTGAAAAGAATAATGTTCAAAAGACTGCTTCTTAAAGAGAGAGAGTTAGACAGCAAGACGCTGGTATGAATTTCTCTTTCTGCAGTATATCTGCTTATGTTTCTCCACCTCTCTAGCTGATCGTCTATCTAAAAATAATAGATTTTTTAAAAAGTAGTTTAAAAAAAGTGACAGTCATTCAGCAGAAGGCATTGCAGCCTGTACGTTTCATTCAAGCCTCTATGTGAGGACCAGAAAGGGCTTAGCTTTAGTGCTGGCTTCTGAAAGGGTTGACTTTCTTCTAATAGAAGCCCAGATTGCAAGTGAAGGGCTCAGCTGGGTGAACATGGGATAGACAAACCTTGGTACCACCCTAATGGAGCTGAGCATCTCCAGATCAGGCTCCATCCAAAGGATGAAGGTTTAGCGGACGTGGTGGTGATTTAGTGGGTACGGCAGTGATCGGTTGATGGTTGGACTTGATGATCTCAGAGGTCTTTTCCAACCTCAGCAATTCCATAATTCCACGATGTACATCTGTGCTCTTCCTCCCCATGCCTCATCCTCCCTGCACAGCTCCACAGCCCAGGGCCAGAGCAGCAGGGTTAGAAAAGTTTCCTTCCCCCCTCTGGAATAACAAAAACCTCTCTGGCAGGCACACAGCTCCAGCATGCCGCGAATGAAACAATTAAAAATGATAAAAGCCCTATCTTGGTTCTGAACACTCCAGTAGAGTGAAGAGATAAGCCCCCCTTTCATTCAAAGTCATTAACGGCTCAGCAATTTCAATGCCGTTTCCCGTCGAAATGCATGAATTTTTAATCCTTTAATTGCACGCTATCCTAAACACCACGTGTGCTTTCTTCTTATTTATCCGCTTGCTTTTGTTGTAACAGGTAAATACATTTCTGAACTGGCTTTTCTTGGGAAAAATCCATTGTGGTCATCTGCAGGCAGACAATGGGGCTGCTGGGCGCTGCCTGGCACAGGCTGCAGTGGGCTCTGCTGGGATGGGCTGAGATCCTGCATGGGCACGGGGCTGGGGGAGAGCAGGGCCGTTCTTCCCAGCCTCTGAAATGGCTTTTGTGATAACAGGAAAATTAATTACGAGGGAGATTTCTGAAAGGAATATCCTGCCGATACGATAGCTGTGTTTATTTGAGACGTCTGTTTGGGTTTGTTTCTGAAGAAACTCCTGTGTTTTGCTCTTGGAGCTCTGAGTGGCTGGTGATACAGCTATTGTTGCAATAAATATGCATTCATTTCCGACCTCAGCAATGTTTAGGGAGCATTGTGTGCCCTGAGCAGAGTTTTCGGGAGACCAAACACAATGGCTGATGCCAAGATTGAGATCACATTTTCTCAAAGACCGGGCAGATTGGATCCAGGGATTAACTCTAGATCACAAGCTTCGTAATTATAACAGGGCTCATTTAATGGAAATAATCAACAGAACAAACCATTTCTAAAGCATCTGATCTTTGTTGGGAGGAAAAAGGAGGTAGTTCTTCTTGCCATGAAGGATCTATCAGTGGTTCGTGGTGACACTCATCACGTTTGTTTTTGAGCCGTCCTCAGTATCTTTCCTGTTGTGGATGGGTTTGTTTCTTGCCTGTGGACTAAGAGTAAATAATTGGTGAAATTCCTGCCGAGCTGCAGGTTTTGTCTGACACTCCATTGCTCTGCCTTTTGCTTTTTTACCCGCACTTCTACAAATTTAGTATCTCAAGCTCTAAATGAGGACCCTGATGGTCTTCACTCGCCTTGCACTTTGCTGCAAATTGATGACATAAATTTCAGGCCAATGAATAACATGGGCAATGGAGTTGAAGGGCAGAAGATATCACAGGAATTACTGAGCTGATTTCCTCCATAGCTCAGGTCACACATGGAGTAATTCCTAAGCTGGAGGACATTAGTCTTCCCATTATGCAAGGCGTATTGGTTCAAAAGTTCAACTGTTTGGCAAAATTCACATGGTACTCTTGTGCTCTGAGCAAGGAGGGAGCATATATTTGGATCTCACACGATGTCTGTGAACTGAAAGCGTGTGTCATAAATCTGAGCATTTGCCACTGTGCTTGAGCCAAACTAAAGTGTTTTTTTAGAAGGATTTGAGATGTCCATGGAAGAGATAGGGTTGGGGGCAGGGGAGTGTTCATTTTCTTGCAAATGGGGATGCGTGTTGCTGCTGTTCCTGCTGTCCCTCTCAGAGCTTTGTTAGAGCTGTGATGGATTTGTGAATCCCAGCATCACGGCACCATCAGAGATGTCACCTTTTTATGTTCTTTGGCCCAACGGGACTTGAAAAGTACCAAAATGCTCAGAAATATGCATTCTGATCAAATTATGCAGATTCAGCTAATCTGTTGGGAATTGAGATAAGGGTTTGAGTGCATTGCAGCACTGGTCTGAAAGCAAACATGGCTGTGAGGTGCTGTTGTGCTCCTGGCTCAGTACTTCAGTGGCTGAAATCAGCACAGAGCCACCTGTTACTGTGTTCTGGGCAGGATTTGCCCCTCACTGAGGTCTGAATCTACTCATGTTTAGAGCTTTTCCATAATACAAAGCCAAGCCAAATCAGGTCCTGAGGTCTCCTTGCTAACACAGATGATATTTTGTAAACTTCTCACTGATTCAAAATGTTAAATGCGGCAAAGTAAATGTTTTCTTAAGCAAGCTATTTGCAAGTCAAGACCAAATGCGTGCTTCGTGCTGGCTAATATCCAGCATGACATGGCTGAGCAGGTGTAGGGATATTAATGTCTTTGTATTAGGATTCGCAGTAAATACGATCCCAGCAATATCACAGGGACCAATTGGCTATTAAGCTAGAGGCTAAATTTGTTGTTTTTTTTTTTTTTTAATGTCACAATAAATCTTAGTTTTCTACAAAGCCTAGGAAAATATTAAATCAAATCCCTTTCTTCTTTCCCCCCCCCTCCTTAGCTATTGATTGAGAGCATTATATATCAACTAACCACAAGGAGAGCATGCCATAACTCTGATTGATCACCCGTGTATTTCTGGCACTAGTTCTGTGACAAGTGCATGCTTTGCTGGCCACCCTTGTCTGTGCTTTATGGCGGTGGCCTTCTCCCCTGGCCGATTCATAGATTAAATGATGGGAGCAGCATGATGCATGAGGTCTTCCTAGGTGACCTTCTGCCCAGGGAGCTGGGTACCTTGCTGCATAGGAAAGAAGAACACTTCCCCTTCTCCCAGAATAACATCCCTCTATGCAAAAAAAACGTGCTCATGGAAACAGAAGGAAAGGAGGTAGAGGGGAGAGCAAGACTGATAGGCAAAGAAAAGCTGCTAAGCTCAGAATAGGATTGCTGGAGGTCTTCATACAGTTCCACCTTTCCACCTCCAGGGTCACAGCAGTCTCAGTGCAGACACCAGGCGTGGCATCTTGTGCATCTTGTGTCTGTTACCAAAATGCAACAGGCTCACCTGCTGCATTGTGCAGCCCTTCCCTGCTGCCCATTCCTGCAGCCCACACAAGGGGCCAAGATCTCATTGCTCTTTGGCTCTGAGTCTTTGCTTCCCTATCTCTTTTACACGGAGGACCCAAGCCCTCCTGGTAAGTGTGTTTCAGATCTTTGTTGAGGACAGGGAGTCTGGCAGAGAAAAGCATTTCTTGCGCATGGTTGTTTTTGCCGTATTAAATAAGAGAAGGAAAATGCCGTTATGAATATAACATAATTCAGAATCATCCCTTAGCAGATTTTACTTTGGTGGGATAAATTTATCCCTGTCAGATTTTAAGAGCTGTCCACTGCTGATTCCTAATGAGGCAAACCAGCTCTGGATAACAATAATTTCTACAAATCTGCTTATCTGGGCTGAATGTTTATCCCTTTAGCTGTATACCTCTTGATCCAGAATCATTGTTATAAAACATATGCGGGGAGCGTCTGCAACGAGCATGTAATTGAAAGGCACTTGCTTGCTGAGTTGTTCATTGCTCAGTAGAAAACCAAGAACAGGAATTGAAGTGCCTGTTACCAGTCTTCTTCTCCTGTGTAGCTCATGGGAGGCTTCGAAATAACGCCTGCAAATAACCAGCTTGGGGTGCTGGGTGAGAGCCAGTGGGACAGCAGCGGTGTGTGCGGTGACAGTACCCCTCCTGGGGAGGTGAACGTGTGCTTGGAACTCTGAACCAAGGATAAGTCATCAGAGACAAGAAGAACGTGGGAGCAAACAGAGACCCTGGAAGAGAAGCTGAAGGAACATTACTGCGAAGCGAAAATACTTGGGCTGGATGGCTGTCAAAGAGCAAGGAGGAAAAATGCTGACTGTGGTCTGTAATTAACCTGTTGGGGATGGCTTAAAAAGCCTCTTGCTTAAATGGAAGCGTATAGAGTGAAAGAATAGATCAGACTTATACCTCAGATTATAGTTTTTGGCCCACAACATCATAGAAACCTATTTCAAGGTAAATGCAGTGAAGGAAAATAAAATGGAACATTCAAAGTGCAGCCTGTTAGTGGTGATAGGTGAAAACCATTGTGGCAGTCCTAGAGGAGACTGACAGGGATTATTTTGCCAAAATGTCCATTTTATCTGTTAATTTAAAGCTCATGCACTATGTGAGCTCTCAGGGCCCTTTTCAGATCTTCAGCCCAATACTTCTTTTAGTAATCCAAGACAAAAATATTGCAGCTTTCACTGAGGCTCACCAACAAGTGATGGTGCTGGAGGAACCAGCTCAGTGCATCAGTGCAGAGAGCTTCCAAGGCTCCTCCATGTGGGATGGGGATTCCAGCACCACCCATCAGGCTGGGGACAGAACAGCTAAAGAAGAGCATTTCACTGAAAAATGGGACTCCTGGAGTGCTGAGAAATGCCACAGGCCAGCACTGCTGTCCTTGCGTGACTGTAGGATGGCCCACTTGGGCATCCCAGTATGCTGGTCCCCAAGAAGATGATGGGACGCGAAGTGGCAGATGGCCCCTTGTTTCCCATTATTTCAGGTAGACTGGACCTGTGTTATTTACAGCTCCAAAAACCAGCAGCGAAACCCTGGCTCTCATTCATGTGTGTCACTTGGCAATTTGTCTGCAGTGGATATTGCTTCAGTAGCATTCGTATAAACAAATTAAGGGAGGAGAAAGCAACAAATGCAGCTTAAGACTAATTCCCCTCCACCCACTGAATCACTGAGGGCCTTTAAGAGTGTTCAGAGCCAAATTACACTTCAGTGCATAGGATTTAATTTGCATCTGCCAACTGCAGAAGGGGGATTTAGTCGGGTAGGGCATTTGCATTCCATAAAAGGAGTTGATCTCTAATTAAACTAATATCATGTTTGAGTTTCTAGAGTGATAACTGGGAAGACAAAACGCGCAGGTCTCAGCGAGAGAAAGGAGCAGGGTCAGTGCAGGGGAGGAGAACGTCTTTACTTTAAAATGCCAAACACAAACAAGTGTATTTCATGGTGTTAGGGGTCTGGGCACCATTTGTGAAGCTCTTGCTCACTGGAGAGGCCCAGGAGCTGGGCAAGGCTGGAGGAGCTGCAGCAGTGACTTGCAGTGCGGTGCCTTGCAGGGTCCGGCCTCTTTCCTAGAGAAATTAAAAATCTCCCGTTAGTTCTGTGTGCTCTAACCTTTCTTTGCATGTGAAGTAAAGATGACTTTCAATTTTTAATGTTCGGCCTTATTAGGACGCAGCTGGGTCTATGTCCACAATTTTCATCACGCCGGGTCTGCAGGAGGGATGCACAGTTCATGCAGTAAGTCGGAAAGGGCTCGTGTTGCTCTTCATAGCAGCCCAGGCCCACCCGTGGGATGATGCTGAGTGGTCCTGACAGCCACTGAGCAACTACAGGGAAAAAACCTATCAGCCAGCGAAGCAAAGATCCATTTAATTTTTTTTCTTTGGTTATGCTGAATCAATATTTATTTTCTAACTCCTGCTCAACACGAAGAGGAAATTCTTTCAGGGCAGCTCAGGCCACTGGAGACAGAAGTATTTCTTACCTGCCATCAAACATTCAGGAAAATCAGTAAACTGTGGCAATTATTTTCACAGATCAATAGATTTTAAGGCCAGATAGGAGCACAATTGCAGCCATCAGCTCTGATTTCCTGCTGTAGAAATCACAGAGTGATTCCCTTTCTGAGCCCAGCGCCGTGTGCTTAAACCAGAATGTATCTTCTAGTAAGACATCATCCTATCTTGATTGAAAGACACCAGCTGATGAGGAAGGAGCACCATCCATCAGTGAGCCCTCTCGTGATAAATTACCCTCCTTCTTAAAACATTGCTCTTTATTTCCTCTTTAAATTATTCTAATCTTCGTCCTCAAACTACTGACAGCAGACTGCTGGGGAGGTGAGCTCCCAGGAGCAGATATGCATCTGACAGAGGCCATCCTTGTTCTGCAGCTTTCTTTGGGCTCTGATCAAATCACAGTGTATTTTTCGCTGCAACATGCAAGTGCCTTCTCAGGACATGTTCCACTTGAGCTGATGTCTTCCCTCTGACAGTACAGCTGGGGAAGACATAAATCGCCGTTAGGGCAGCATCAGAAGAAGAGTTGGGCTCTGAGATAGACATGCCTTGTACAGAACAGCTCAGAGTGGTTTCCCAGACCAGCGTTTGCCCACAACCAGTGGTTGCTGTGCCCCTCGTGTGCACATCGCCCTGTGCAGTGGGCTGTTATGGAGTCACAGAGCCACAGCACAGCCCATGGAAGGGACCTGGGGAGATCACCAGGTCCATGGGGCAGGGAGCCTGGATGAGATGCCCAGTGTTGCTATCCAGTTGCATTTAAAGAGCCCCAAGGATGGGGATTCCACCACGTCCCTGGGGAGGTTGTTCTCAGGTTAGCAGATCCCACTGGAAAAAAATATGTTTCTTACATCATGACTAAAACTTCTCTTTTTACCCATTTCCCCTTGTCTTCTCCATGTGGCTCCTGGTGAAGAGACAGCCTCCATCCTCTTTGTAGCCACCCCTTAAATCCTGGAGTCCTGTCATTAAATCCCCCCTGCGACATCTCTTACAGGGTGATAAGACCTCGCTCTTTCAGTCTTCCTTCATAGAGCAAGTTCTCCAGTCTTTTGGTCAAGGTCCCGGCCTTCCCTGGGGCCCTAGTTGCATACCCACAGCTCCACATGGGCTCACACGGAGTAGAGGTGCTGGGGCAGTAGCTGAAGTCTTTGGTCAGACAGTGTCTGTCTGTCTGTCTGGGTAGCTGGGCTGGCATGAGCTCTGCAGGGCTTTTCTGTGCCAGCCCAGCGCTCTAGCTGCCTGCTCCAAGCTGCTTCCCCCAAAACACAGCTGGCAGCACCATCAGCAGAGCAGCCCCGCCAGCCTCAGAGGGAAATCCCAGCCACACTGAAAGCAAGGAGTTTTGTTTTTGTCTCTGATGGGACCGACGTTTTGCTTGGAAACTTTAGAGATGAGAATATTCATAGCCCAGTTATGCGTGCTGCACACAGAAACTCGGGTTTCTAATGGAAAGCAGAGCTCCAGAGCACTTCTTTTACATAGCTGATTTTAATATCATTTTTTATTTATTTTGCAGTGAGGCGCATCTGGCTTACAATACTTACCCAAGTAAATATCCCGTTTCACCTCTCTCCCGGGAAACAGATGTACACAGATCAAACCAAGAAAGACGACTGCTTATTTTCTTCCCTTCTGACTCAATCCTGCGCATATGCCACAGTGTGTGGCATTTTCCACTCCTCAAAGGCAAAAAAAAACCACACATGACATTAAAGCTTGCTTTTCCAGAAGTTCGTGTTTTTCAGATGAAAGCGCCCAAGTAAAATATCCTTTGGACAGGAATAAAACAGGTAACTTTTCAAGCTAATGAGATATTTGTGGTCAAGTTCTGATCTCTGTTACAGCGATACACATCTGCGCTGACTCCGTGCAGGAGATAAAAGCCCCTGCCCTATCTGGTGGGTAAAATAAATTCTCTCATGACATCAGCCAGTGTTTTTAAAAACTCCCTTAGTAATCCAAGCCCCCGCATCTCTAGGGATGCGTGTTTTCAGAGCTGCTGGAGGCAGCAGCACAGTGCTGTGGTTGTGGAGCTGCTCCCAGGTGCATCCCATCGGTGATGTGAGTTGCTGCTGGTCCCAGCTCCTGGCCGTGCCTGTGGGCAGCGAGAGGGGCTGGGTGCCTGGGCAGGATGGATTCCCTTAGATCAGCTCTGAGCAAAAAGCAGAGCGGGACAGCTAGAGCTTTTGGACTTTCCTGAAGAAACCAGGCAGAGCTTTGGGGAAAGCACTGCTTTCACCGAAGACAAATCTTGCACAGGCCCCTGTGCTTTGGGCTTGAGACTCAGACCCACAGCAGAGTCCAGAATTAAAAGTGTCACTCAGCACAGAGCAACGAGGAGCAGAGATGCCTTCCCTTGCTTTTTCCTCCTTGAAACAGCATATGGGAGACAGCAGAAGGGGAGGGAAGAGCATGCTGTTACAGAGCTGCAGGGCAATCAGCCTCAGGAATGTCGGTTCCTTTATATATATTTATTTATTTATATGTGCATATATATATAATGTAAGAGAATTGGAATCATAGCTCAGTGAGCCTTCAAAACTGTCAAAATACACAAAATTCCTCATGAGGAGGGGAGGAAAAAAAGGCAGCTCATGGACATGCTTTGCATGCTGAGGCTCGTGTTCCAGCAGGCTGCCGGCTGCTGTAGGAGATTATAAAGCCAGCTTGGTTTCGCAGCGGGATGCAGGGGCGACATGGAGGGGAAAAACCTACCTGTGCAATCCCAATTAACATAAATTAGCAGGACCTGCTCTCCAGAAATAAACAAACAAATAGTGTTGGTGGGAACAAAGGGCAGTGTGGGGCCAGATTGCTTCTTGTTTGCCACTGGAACTGGGAAAGTGCAAATGCTGGCAGGGTCTTGGGGAAGGGAGAACTGGACTTGGGCAGAGAGATGCCTCCTGGCCTCCCCAGGTCCATGGGATGTGTATGGGGCTCCTTTGAGCCCCCTGGTTCAGCCCTGAGCATGAGGAGGAGCCTCACCAGGGGTGGGCCTCACCCCACCTGGGTTGGGCTGTCTGAAGCCTGAGACCTGAACCAGCACCCGGCTTATTCCATGGTCAGGAAGAAGAGCCCAGTGCCCTGCAAGGTGACACGGCACCTGTCCCCTGCCAGATGTCAAAAGAAAGCCAGCCTCGGGGGCTGATGTTGAGGGCTATTTGAGCACCTCTAGCTCCAGCTGTTGGCAAGAGCAGGCGCCAGGCACGTCAGGATGTATTCAGGATATTCAGGATAGAGCACCCAGCATCTGTTTGCATCTTCAGGTGCTTCAGCACCTTGACAAACCTTGTCATTCCTCACCAGGAAATGAAGGCAGTGGCACTGCCTCCTTCAGAGCAAGGCTGGGTGCACAGGTCTGTGATAGCTGCAGGGCATGTTGGCAGCACCATCCTGGGAAGCATGAGCCGAGGCAGGGGCTGACACCTGCAAACACCTGCCCAGATGTTTTAAATGAAAGGGAAGCAAGCAGGAGCTGTGACAGGAGGTGGCTTTCTGGGCAGGCTCATTGCATGCATTGTGCCTTTTGCAGAACCAGAGCTTGAGTTAGGAGTTAAGGAGCAAAGCCTGGAGGGTTTGTGAAAATAGACATTTCTAGTCTGGCAGGCTGAAGATGAGTGAAATCAGTTCATATTCAGTCCCTAAAAACTCCTAAAATATGCAGACAGATGGCCTCACACCATCCTTCCCTCCGAAGGAACAAAATCCTACATCTCTCATTTGCTGTAATCTCTCTCATTCCTGTGCCGTTCTGACCCCCACCGCAGCTTTACCCCACTAAAATCTGTGGTTTCCAGTAGAGAACACAAGAAATCAGGAACAACTGATACAGTGCCTTGGCTGGTATCCTCAGATGGAGACCTCAGCAGCACTTTATTGATTTACAACCAGCAGGATCAGGTCTCTTTTTCATGCGTAAAATACAAAAATTGTTGCTTTCGCTAGTGCTGGTGTTATCTCCAATTAGCTGCACTGACATGATTTGTTCTCCCATAGTCTTTGTTGCATAACTAATCACAGCCAATAAATACAAACACGAAAAATAATTAGCTTAAATTGTCGAGACGTACGTGCCAAGCACATCCATTCAAACACGAAGAGGACATGCAGATTTCCTGAGATTATAACGTTTTATTTTTATTTCAGTTTATTTCAGTCTGTGGAGCTTTGGTAGGGGAAGGTAGGGGATGGAGGTGCACATGCAAGGGCTGTAGCTATAGTGATGTACACCCAAATAAACCTCTCTGCTCTCTAGGTAATTCAGTGTTTAATTCCGTGTCAGTTCTGTTTATCACTTCGTTCCAGGCGATCCTAGCATTTTGACATTCCCAGAGCATATGTCTGAGAATTAATGAAATACTGGAAGAAGTCCCCAATAAGAGCTTCCACTAGGAAGGGGGGAAGATGAGCAGAGCCCCTGCTGCTGCTTCTTGTTCTTAATAGCAATAACGATGCCACCCCAAGGACTGGTTTGCTGGCGCTAACTTAATAGCGGTAATTGATGGGGACGTAATAGCATTGCTGTGAGCCACTTGAAAGCGAAGCTGAGACAGGCTGTCTGGGGAGGACAGGGAGCACGGTGGCACACTGTGTTGGTTCCCAGGCGGTGCCAGGTGACCCAGCAGCTCCCCATGGCCAGGGGCAGAAGAGGTGCCTGCGTGTTCCATCATCAGCCCTCGGTGCCATGCGGATGCATGCTGCTTTGCCTTTATCAGACACGTTAGCAGGATCGGTGCTGGGCTGTCACAGCTGCTGTGAATCTATAGGCATAAGGGTGTTTTACTTTTGCTGTTGCCCTTCTGGGCAATTCTTGTCACCACCAGTTGATGGAAAAGCGTATTTATTACCTAGAAGTTTCCAGGCTGCTCTGCTCACCTACAAGAGCACAAGGCTGCCCAGCCACAAAATCTATATGAAGCATGGCCAGCACTTACAGTGCAGTCATAGCTTTTATTTGAAATCGAACCCGGCTGTTTCAGAAAAGCCTGAAAATGTGAACAACTTCACAGGAGGCTGAAACTCTGAGACAGGAGGCAGAGAGCCCCCTGCATACAATGTCTGCAGCTCTCCTGGTATTTCAGCAGCTCTGCTGACTTAGAGGAGGACACCAACTTTTGAATGTGAGGGATTGGTAATGCTGCCCGTAAGGTGTTTTCTCCACGAGGGCTATCCTTTCACGTTTAATTTTTAAATCTGCTGGGTTGCTGCTTATTGTGTCCTACATCACCGTCTTTATTTCATTTGCTTTATTTCCCTGGGGCTAAGCTTTGCTTGCAATGTGTCCATGTACGTGAAAAACAGAGCAGGAGCCAGGTGTCGGGTGGCTGTGCTTTCTGCAAGCAAGGTGAGGATTACTGGACCACTAGGTAATGCCCTCCAGGCTTCCCAAAACTGCACCTACCGCACACTAGAGTCTGTAAATCCGGCTGCTTCTCCAAAGTGTGCATGCTCTCTGACTCTAACAAGTGGGACTGGAAATCTCGGAGGAAGGGAACCGTTCTCATTTACTCCTCGTGATGCAAACTGAGAGGTGAAAGGAAGCGTAATGAGGCTTGGCCGTGAGCTTGTCAGCAAGGATTGATCCAAACCTCCTTAGACTGACCCCAGCTGCTGAGGGTGCGACGTTAGCAGTGGGTTGTATGGAAGGGCTGTGTGAGGATGCAGATGTTGGGGTTGGCAGGGCCACCACGTGCTCTATTCCTCAACATATTCCCAGTGCGACGTAGAAGAAGTTTCAGCAACATCCAGCAATTAATGGGAGGCTTCTGATGGGTTTCAGGCATATGCTCTGTGCTGATCCAGTCGAAGGAAGGGGTTCTTCATGTCGGAGGAGCAGTGGAGATCTCCCCAGACCTGCAGCACGTTGCTGTGTTCAGGCACATCCATCGTCGAGGCAAAGCCGTAGGTTTGCGGGAAGCTCTGGGCCTGATTATTTATGTCACGCTTCAAAATTGGAGTTTTCTCATGCAGAATTGAAGCATTGCACAAATATGCCAATTTACGCATCATTTTCTATGGGAAGCTGAACGGTTTCATTTCAGCGGTCTCATTTCATTTCAGTGGTGTCCTAAATCTGTTGTTTCAAGACAGTAAATCTGTGGGTTTTCTATATTATTGTTATGCTTCATTTCTTTTGATCAATTTTATTACATCATAATTCACATTGTCTCATGCTTCAGATTTCATATCGCAGTGTTTAGGATCATCTAAACAACATTTCTACCTCTTTGGAATGAGAAGTTCTGAAATTAGCGAGCTCAGATGATGTAGCCACATTGAAACGAGCCAGCGTGCAATGTCCAATGGAGAAAATGTTCAGAATTCCTGCTGCACTGTTCTTTATTACGGTTGTCATTATTACTATGACTTTTTTTTTTTTCTGAACCAGAATGAAGTTTCAGTGGGAAGTGGTAATGTTTAAAAAGAATGGAAATCCCATTTTCAAGCCCTGTAGATGGCTCACAGTGTCCCTGGAACTAGCAGGGAAGCAGTTCCCTTCCAGTATCAGTTTGTGAATGACTCCTTGGGATCTCACCGCACGTTCCCCTGTCCCCAGATATCAGCCTGCTCACACGTGGGTGTATGATGATGGCATTTCCGAGGTGAAATTGCAGGTTTTGACAGCACTCTTTTTGCTGTAGCAGCTTCATTTTCCACAGTGTTACCATCTGCCGCTCAGAAGGTGGGTGAGCCATCCTCAGGCACATGAGAGCTTGGGTGGATTTTCGGTCTCAGGGCTGAGATTTCGGAGGATTCAGGATGTGTCCTTCCACTGGGAAGTCCCGTGGGCAGCACCTGGTGCAGACAAGGAGCCCTGTGGGCTGCACCCTGCACTCTTCGGTAGCACTGGGGCACAGCTTACACATGTAAGAATGTTGTGCTCTCAAATTGCAAGTCCTTCAGATTATGGGCTGACTTTACAACGTGAAGTCGTCAGAGCTTTTGAGATTTTATATTAGCAACTTGCATGCAAATACATGCAAATAAATGCAAATAGACAGACACTTCTTGCAGCCCAGGTTATTAAAGGAGCTGCTGCTCATAAGAGGATTTTCATAATAAGGATCCCACAACATCCATTAAAACACAGTTTACTGTAAATTACACTAAATACAGAGTTGTTATCCTTGACAGAGCTTTGCAGAAGGAAGGAGCAGGGAGTGACGCTGCTTCTCCCCACCTCATCTCCTGTCTCCTCTCCATGTCTCGCAGTCTCTTGCAATAGGGCAGCCTGCAATTGTTCTTAGTGCCCCACTGGGAACTGTGAGATGATTTTAAGAGGCAGCGTGGTCCAGCTGCCTTTCTCAGGCGTCCCATCTGTGCTGTGGGCCTGTGATGGCACTGGGCCTGCTCAGCAGCTCCTGGCTGCCGTCAGCACCACTGGGCTGCTGGCACCTTCCCAGGGCTTGTCCAGAACAACACCATGAGCTGCATCAGCAAAAAGCTCTTTTCTGTCCTTCATTGCAACAGCACAGTGGGTTGGAGTGATGGGAGGTTTCCAGGACCCCACACCTCCAGGAGCAGTCAGAAGTATTTGCATGCTGGCTTTGTGCTTGTGAAGCAAGTCCTCTCCCGTAGAGCACGGGTCACATCAGCAGCAGGTGACCTCCCACCTCGGCCTGCTCCTCAGGCACTACAGGAAGAGGCACTTGTCTCACACCTTTCCCCTGTGGTTTAAAAAAGAGCTGTTAGTGAAAGGGAGCTTCAAGAGAATGTTGAAAGAGATCTGTAAATGGAAGGAGTATCTGCTTAGGAAATGGCTGGATCGCAGTCAGCCCCTTTGAGCAGGGAGGTTGGGTTTGCTGGATGAGCCAGAGCCTGCAATTACAGGGCAGCTGCCAAAGAGAGTCACTTACCTGAACCCCTTCTGCACAGGGTTGAGGAAGAGTTTTTCTCCCTCCTTTCAAAATATTTTTTTTTAGAGAGAGAGAAAACTGAACACTGGGAAAGGATTGGTCTCAACTTGGAAATATTGCCCATTTGAAAAGGCGTCTCTCAGCCACCCTCGCAGACTGCTCATCGCAGTCCACGTCGAGTGTCCTGCTGTGTTCCTGAAGACTGAGAGTGGTGGTTGTGTCAGTTAGCTTCAGCTATCTGAAATGCAGGTGTTAAAGTACTGCAAGGAGTCAGTTCAGGGCTCCCCGTCCCTGGGAGAAGTGGAAGAAGTAGCCCCTTGGAGATGCCTTGATCTGACGGCCAGCTTTTAGCTAGATGACCCTGGTCTGACAAATCCAGGTAGGTCCCACCTGAATTATACTCACAGAATGGGAGAAATGAATAGGATGCCCACGTTCCCATTCCTGGGGGTGCTGCTGTAGTGATCGGAAGCAGAAGATGCTTTAATGCCTCTGCCTTGGTCAGCACTACAGATGCATCCCACGTCCTCATGTAAAAGCCCCTCCAGCCATCTCATAGAACGCCTGTCCAACAGGAAAGATGGAGTACTAAATTTACAAGTGTGTCAGCTCGCGTGCTTGGTGTATACAGGCAGCAGGTGAACGCGATACAGCTGATGTTAGAAGCGGCTAAATTCTGTTTAGGAATGTTTGCCCTTGAGTCTTCTGCCAGTAACACAGTCACAAGCCTCTGTGCCTTTTTAAGCACTGTGGGACTCAACAACAGTGGCTTAACACGATTACCCCGACCTCTATTCCTCTTCTTTAATCACTGCACCTCGCTCCCAGCTGTTTGTAGTTCGCAGTCTGAGTTTATGCACTTCCTTTTGAGCAAGGAAATTTGATTCTCCTTCTCTTAGTTTCCTCTTAAATCCTCGTAGGTTGAAGAACCTCTAAACCAATGCTTTCATGAGAAGCTGAAATTTCTGGTGGAAAAGGAGATAGTCCTGGCAAGCTGAACAGAGTAACTATCTGAAAACTAACGGGAAAAAATGTCTGTAATTATCGTTAATTCACTGGTGTTATTATCATCACTGTTCAAGACAGTTCTTCATTGCAGCGAGCACCGCACAGAACATCAGCAGGAGTAAAATAACTCGGTGCAGTGTACTGCATTCAGCAGTAAAATTAGAAAATTCCTTTAAAAAAAAAAAAACACAAAAACCACTCAAACCCTTGAGCACACAGCCCCGTTTCCATTTCCAATGAAAAACAATTTCAAAACTCAAAGAAAAAAACCAGTTGTAGGAGACGTCAGGAAAAAAAAACAACAAAAAAAGCCCTCTGTGCTTCTCCAAACCTGCCAGTTCCGTGTGCTCAGTTGAAGTTAACTATTTCTGAAGGCACTTAGTGGAGAATTTCTCCCTCGGAATCAGAGCTGCGGTGTGAACCCACGTCAGGGCGCTGCTTGGCTGGGCCTGGCTCCTGGAGCACGCCTGGACGTGGTTCGGGTGCAGCTGGGTGACATTTCCAGAAAGTCCAAATGCATACAGAGTAACTATATGAAATATACTACATATTGGCCTACAGGTTGATACATCCTCACTAGATAAAGAGGAGATAAAGAGGAGGCAGACAAAGCGCATTTTCCAAGCTGCATTCCTTGTTTATTCCAGCAAGACAAGATTGGAGTTTAAATCCGCTTTGATTACACTGCTCGTTTAAGGTGTCGGGAGGAAATTTTGGCTCGATTCCACCCTGAAGCACTGAGGGAACCATCTGGCCTTCCTAAAAACCTGTCCTGGAAGGAGATGAATTGCTCTCAGGGCTGCCCAGTCCCCTCCATTCCCTGTATGCTCCATTTTGGGTGTAGATAACCGAATTGGAACCAATAGGTCTCACCCTTAGTGAATCCAAGCCCCTGCCTCTAAGCGGGTTGGAACTGCACATTCCTACAGGTTCCTTCCTACCCCAGCCATTCTGTGATGCTGTGAATCTGTGATTTTGTGATTCCATGGTGCTGTGGCTGCGGGCTCTCGTGCTCCCCCCAGCATCCTGCTGGGTGCTCTCAGGTAAATCCTTCACTTTTCCATCCTCCTGCTCACCGCTCAACCACTGCTTATTGCTCGGGAGCGTGAGGTGATGGCCGCAGTAGGATAGTGCTGGATAATCCACGCACAAATTCAGCTTCACCTCCAGTGTATCCATGGGACTCCCAAGGGAAACCTTAGCTCCTCCTGTTGGTACTTAACAATGAAATATTTAGGCTTGCTTTTATATATAATATGAATTGAGGCTGTTGTTACATGACAAGGTTGTTACAGAGGAGAGGTTTGCTTCTATGAAGTATTACTGCCGGGGATGCTGGTGAGCCATGGAGGCTGGTGTGGGCTCCCTGGGGGACGGGGCCCTCGGCTGCTGTTCTCAGACTCTGGGCCATGTGCAGTTTCGCCACAGTTTCAAACCTGGTCCTGGAGTCTTGCTGGAGCACTGAGGTCAAGTTCTCTGCTCCAGTAGGGAAAAATACTTCTAATTGCCATGTGGGATGGGGCTGCTTGGCCTTTGATGGCTTCTCTGAAAGATGGATTTCAGTGGCTCCAGCTACAGCCGTGAAAAACATATCTAAATACAAATGATACACTTCAGTTTGTAATCATTCATTAATTAAGGTAGCCAAGGAATGCCTACATTTTGGCAGTGACTAGAAAATATAACAAGCCTCTCAGGTAATGAATTTCACTCGTATATAGAGCAGTCCTCTGAAATAATGAGCTTTGGAAACAATCTGTAGGTGCTGAGTGTTTATTGATGTTAGGAACTTGGTGACCCTGCTCCAGCAGGCCGTGCTTTTCA
This sequence comes from Numida meleagris, assembly GCF_002078875.1. Classification (NCBI taxonomy): domain Eukaryota; kingdom Metazoa; phylum Chordata; class Aves; order Galliformes; family Numididae; genus Numida; species Numida meleagris. The sequence continues at coordinate 3,066,786 of NC_034430.1, read as the reverse complement.
GACAGCATCTTCCCTTCAGGTGCATGCTTCCTCTCATCAGGGCAGTAATTTAGGCACTGCAGCACATCCACACGAACGGAAACATCCTGCTCTGCAGCTGGGCTCTGCAGCCAGAGCCTGCCCAAAGTCTTTAGTCCTCTGGCTGTTTTGCAGGATAAATTACAAGCTGGTCATTAACCCCTCCCTCCTTTCATGTGCATTTTCATTGCTTTGATTAAACTCCATCACTTGAGCACAGCCAGGATGCACTTCTTTTGGCAGCTGGGATGTTGATGGTTCAGAGAAAAGAGAATCCAGTTCACCGTAGCTCCTCTTAGACAATGTAATGCATGCACATTACAGAAGGCCTTGTGCTCTGTGCATTGGTTCCTCAGCGTTGTCAGCTCCTAAGGCTCTATTACACTGAAGGCTCATTCCTGCCCAGTCTGCTTAACAGCGTGCGGTCCAGAGGAAGGGCTGAAAAAGTCTCTTTTGTCCATATCCCACCACATTTCAACAAGAGCAACTCTTGGAGCCACTGCCAGAAACCTTTAGGAGGTGAAAACGTCCACTGGAATCACCAAGAGTGCTTTGATATTTTCCCTTGTGAGGATATTCAGATCAAGATGCTTTAGAGTCAGACACATCACCTGCCTCACAGCTAAAACAGAATCAGCCAAAGAGCTTGGTAACCTGTGGGATCTGCGCCTGATTTGCTTTGATTTACTGCATGTAGCTCCTGGCAGAAACACGGACCCTGCTATCATCATCCCCGGGGTGAGCTGATGCATCTGTACATGTGCAAGAGAAAAAGAGCATTTAAGCACCGGCTGGCTTGACCTTGGGAGGATGGATGGCTCTTTGATGCTTTGTGAGCCTGGTTTCGCCCGGTGCCCTCTCTTCTGCAGCAGGCAGAGGGAGCGTTTGAATGCGCTCAGTGCAGCTCAGAGCAAAGGAGGAGGTCGAGATGAGAGCGGGACTTCTGCACGGCACTGAGCCTGGGCAAGCAGAGGGGGCATGAGAAATGTCAGAGCAACCAGCAGCAGGGCTCGAGCCCAGGGGTTCCTGTAAGGGGATTACACGAGCAGGAGCAGATGGACTCTCCTGGAAAACAAAACCCGGCGACCAGTGCTGCGCGTGTGCGTGCTCCCGCAGAGAGGAGATGCAAGCGGAGCGAGGGCTGTAATCTGATGTACAGAGCAGCAGGAACAAAGGCAGGCTCCTGACCCAGCGCCCAGCAGAGAGCTAGCAGTGTTTTTAGAGGGGCCTCTCTTAACTTGTTCCCACTCTGCGTGTGCACCAGAGATAAGAGGGACAGAGACTGGGATCCGTTTGTTTAGCTGTGTAAACAACTCAACTGACAGCTAAAATTACAAGCTGCTGGTGAAAGCACGGGCTTACGTGTTGATCCACCATATACCCAACCCTATCTTTCCTACTGTGCACACAGCAAAATTAAATAAAGCAAAAGCTAGAGTCTAGCCATGCATAGTTACAAAGGTTTGTCTTCACTACGGAGACAAGACTTGATTATGAATGCTCTCAAAAGATAATAATTTAATTTTATTTTTTTTTTCCTGCGCCACTCCTTAATCCACAGAGGTACCCTCAGCTCAAATAAGCTGCCTGTGCTGTCTGTTGCTCTACGTGGAACTCTTTCTCCCTCTTTTACTCTCTCAGTAAGAAAAACGAACCTGTTCCAGCAACACTCCAGAGGAGAATGTTAATATAGAGACTGAGGGACCGTATTCCCAGCTGGTGTAAGCAGAAGTAGCTGCTGACATGGCTATGGCAGAGCCAACGCTGAGCACTTTGAGTCCCAGGCTGCAAGCTCCCTGCCTGTGCCAGCCCGGCCTGGTGGGAACCCCCCAAGATGTGATAGGTCCAAGAGCTGGTGTTGTCCTGTCCACCTAATGGGGTTCCTGGGGCCTTTCCTGCTCCTCAGGGCTCCCACTGGCTGCACAGGAGCAGATGAAGGTCTCTAGTGGTGAGAACTGGCTGTTCTGGTGCCTTTCTGCTTTTTTTAGCTTCTTGCACAGCGAGAAGAAACAAGCACTGAGGGAATCATTCCATTTGGCCAACATGATGGCTGGGAACGCAACACCTTCTTTGATACCCACCAGTTTCTAGGTATTTAACGAACGTTTTCAGCTTCTGGTGGTCTTTCCTGCTTCGGTATGCTGTGAAAATCTGCTCAGGACTTTGTCCACCCCTCACTGCAGAGTGGTATCAGGTGTACACACTGCAGCAAAGCGTTTCTTAACGTCTCTGCACAGCCCATCAGGGAGGGAAATGCCACCTTCCCCATTCTGCCTGTTCGGTGCCTTCCTGTCCCTGCTGGTAACGAGTTGTTCGATTCTATCATGAATTTCAATCCACTTTTGTTTCTTTTGTCAAAGGCGTACAAAGAGATCGGATGGTTTCCTTCTTCTACAAAAGCCTGTTTAGAAGAAAAAAAAAATGCAATGCAACTGATTCTGAATCCTCACTTCTTACAGGGGAGAGGCACTCCCTTCTGATTCGGACCTGTCAGTAAAAAAGAAGATCTCATGCTTTTCACCAAAACAATGCCTTTCCAAATGGAAAACAAGGCGCTTGCTGACAATGTCTTCATTCGTCGGAGTTGCCAATCCGAGAGCTCTCAAACAGCAGAACCCTACCTGGAGAACAGAAGAGCCTGCTCTACACAGCACCAACCAAAGTCTTGCTTCTTAAGCATGAATAAAGGTGGAAAAGGAGCACATGGCTTGTGGGGCCGGGCAGCCCCAGCAAAGCCCATTCTCCTGCCCTTGTGAATGGAGCTCACTGGGTCGCACCTCCAGCAGCCACAGTTCATCACCAGCAATGGCAGCAGCAAGTTGAAAGAGAGGAGATAAGGAAGGAAGAGGAAGGGGAGAAGGAATTTGGATGAGCACACAGAGACAGGAGCAGCTGTTGTGCTACAGATGTTGGAGGAAATGTGTTTTCCATCTCTAAAAAACTGAAAATACGTGGATATCTTTGAGATGTATCTTAAGAAACTTAAAAATAAGCCAAAAAAAAAAAAAACCCTCAAAAAAATCTTCCTTCTTTTCCCATTGGGCTAACGCCAAGCAAGAGGGAGGAAAAAATGAAAAGGGTATGCAAAGAATCTGAATGTTCGGTGATCAAAATTGGAGATATTTTAACCCAAACAACAGCTTTCTGCTAGAATTCACACTTTGGTTAAAAAGCTGTTCCGTGCTGAAATGTACACAGAGTAGGAGAAAAAGGGGTTTCAACTAAAACTATTCCAACTGGTTTGGTTTGTTTTTTCCCACCAGTGTCTTCCACTCTTCAAGAATTTCGTGACAGATGAAAGAACTCAGCAACTGCAGTGAAACGGGAAAGTCTGGGTACGTTTGTTGTGCTTCACCCTTCTTGTGAAACATCCAGAAAAAATCCTGACAGAAAACCACCTGCAGCATGGAATGATGCAAAGAACAGGCAGCGTAAGGGAAGTCCTGTTTATCCCTGTGTAATCCTAGTTAAAATCATTAGCGAGGCTTCAACTTGCCCTGCCACAGCTTTAAGTCCCCTAATCACATCAAGTCCTGCGCTTTGCTGGCCATTTCAGAGCGATGATTTATCTTGGGATTAAACTGCAGTCGTCCTCCTTCTACTCTAATTTTTAAAAAGCACCTCCTATGAACTAATAACAAGAAGTCATTCTTACGCTTCAATTTCCCGGCCATTATTATATTAAGAAATACCATCTCGGTTCAAATGGCTTCAATTTTCTAATCCTGAATAACCGAAAGGATGAGGAGTGACCTTGCTTTATATCAAATAAAGTGTAATGCAATGGCAGAGTTTAAATCCCAGGCAGTTCATCAGCAAACCCCACCGTCACCATGAGTCTTAGTGAAGTGAATGTCTAATGCTGCCCCACATCTGGCAAGCTCCACCTCGTTTCTTCCTACGCTCTCTTCCTGCCCTGTCCCATGGCATCCAAGAAATCAATGCATAACCACTCTCTTATATTTTCCTTTTCAATTCCCATGAAAACCTTTTCAGCTAAAAAATTGCAAGAAAACCCCAAAGCTTTTCCATCAACAATATTGTGTTTTGTTCCAGGCACTGCATTAGCCAGAAAAGGAACAGAAATGGCAAAATACCATTATGGGCTTACAAAGAGTGATGAACTCCCTGTATTTTCTAGATACTTATTCGAAGTGTGCCTGGGGACTCAGGCGTTTCCTAGGTGTTTGTTATCTCCTTATGCATTTCAAGCACCATGCGACGTTGTGCACATGTGCAGGGAGAGGCAAGGGCAAGACCTGACTGTTTTACCCAAAAAGTCATTTAACTGGGAATTTGATTTCCTTCAATTTTCAGACCTTTTTTTTTTCACCAGGGAGCAATGACTGTATTGTAACTGAGCTGACAATCACCGTGTCTTACTTAAAAAGAAATTGTCAAAATATTGTGTCAGGAATCCTGTCTAAAGTGATTTCTTAGGCTGTCACTCATAGTTGCCATCCTAAAGACTCTGGTTACCATTAACAAAGATAGTCAACACATAAATAATCTCAAAAAAATAAATTCAGTTATAATTAGGAGCACCCAGACGTGCTGATAGCACCAGCAATGGAACCTTTGGGAAATGTTAAAGAACAAAATGAAGTCCAAATACAAAAATAATGTAAAAAGAAATCTTTTGAAACGTGCAAAATTTAATATTAATGGAGTTGGCAAATACCATTAGCTCCGCCTTGACATCTGATTATCTTTGCGCTGTGCAAACAATAATAAGGATTGAGTGGGCTCCACTTTATGCCCATCTTTATAGTGCTTAATATCATTAAGGAGCGGTGGTGTTTAGCAAACGGAGATCTTCCATGTCTGTGTTAGAAACTGGGGAGCTGGAGCGATCCTGTAACACAGCACTGCAGAAATGTGGTTACTCATGGAGCCCACAAGGGGAACAACACTTCGCCGTGGCTGCCAGGCTGCCCTTCTTCCAGGCACCTTTCACCTTGGCAGGGAGTGCAATTTTGCAGCCTTCCAGCCGAAGTGGTGTAATAATCGTGCAATGTGATTTAAGTAATAAAGAAATTGCTGTACATGCTGTTTGGTTTCTGGAGAACTGGGAATAGCAAAGGCTCAAGTTGCAGACAAGTGCATTAATCTTTTCAGCTTTCCTGGAACGAAACATCAGAGGCTTTAACCTATTCTTTATTGCTATTCCAATGCCCTGGATGGTACTTTTAAAAATAAACTCCTGAAGAAGGCAGGAGGGGAAAGGGGATCTTGAAAGCTGTTCATTAGCATACCGCACAGCAAAGCCTCAATCTCTGGAAAAACGGAGCCAGTAAAAAATCAGTAACGTTGTTTCTGATTATTATTTGATTAAGAGCCTGATGGTATTCAGTATTCTTCTGGAAGCTCTGGCTCCCAGGGGTAAAAGAGATTTCAGCTTCTTATTTTAAAGAGGAGATAATGCTTTGGACTTGCCTGACTCAACATCTGAAACAGCAGCTCGTGAACACCAGAGAACCCGCTGGAAATGCAAAACGGAACCTCACCATTGATTTGTACGTGTGTAATCTCACCATGTAAAGCACACTGCCCGTGTGATTCGGGGCCTGACAGAAGGTTTCTGAAGCATCCAGGTTCTGATCCTCCTTCCAGGACAGGAACCTGGGCTGGAATTTTCTCATTCTTTCAGCTGTGTTTAGCCTATGGCTATCCCTGTTAGTACCAATGCGGATCGTATAAAATATATGTCCAGGTGCACGAAGGGAAAAAGGATATATACAACTTAATGAGCTCTGTGAGCTTCTGTCAATTTTATGGTCGCTAGTGGGATTGGAATTTAAAACTTTCTGCTCTGAAACCCTTGGCTTGAGCCACCAGCACTAAAGGAGAGCTCCGGGCAGCCAAGCTGATAGCAGCCTGTGTGATCTGTGGATCCATCACGAGCTGGGAGAGTGGCAGCTCAATTCTGTGCGGCAGGACAAGGTCTGTGCAGGTTATTTCTGGAGAATGCAGGCAAAGTTTTACTGTCTAAAAAGAAAGGCTCTTCTGTGGAGAAGGTGCCAAGCAGAAACTGCAAGTTCAGAACTTGACCTGTTCTGCTGCTGCTGCAAGACCTGGGGAAATGTGCTCAGCAGGGGGGTCTTCAGAGAGGGGACACATGACACAGGAGCTGCAATGTTGCCTTCTTTATCAACAACAACAACAACAAAAGCGATGTAATGTGTTGGAAAGTAGTGGGAACAAATAATCCTGAGCTTGTTAGAATTCCAGCCCTCATCTTCAAGGCCTCAGTTACTGTTTCCCACATCCATCAGTTGCTCAGATTGGAGCTTGCTGTAATTACAGAGAAGTGCTGGATGTGCTGCAGCAATTACGGCACCTGCAAGCAAGTGGGAGAGCAGATGATGAGCATGTTTGGTTTTCCAGCATCCTGGAGGGGTTTTGTACGGGCTTGTTTTCATCAGGTCTAAGGGACTGTGTTCTGCTGTGCCATGCTGATACCTGAGAAGATCCCTCAGTGGGATTATTCCATTCTGAATGGAATGCTGCCTGGAGTTCCCTTGGCACCCACTGAGTTCGTGTCTCAGAGTAGCATGGCAAGGCATGGGAAGGGAGTTTGTTTGCAACACAACTGGAGAGCAAAGCCCAAGTTTTCATCTGCTGTCCTCAGAAAAGGAAGCCAAGAGCAGAGAACCAAAAGGGCGTGAGAAAAGGGTATGATCAAGCCATGAAGTTTGTGCTCCTACGAAGGTCTCCAATTCTGCTGGAAGTTATTTCTCCATGGCAGAGATGGGGTAGCTGCCGTCATGTTTGCTCCCAGTGCATGCAAAGGAATCTCAGTGCCCTATCCACAGCGCTCCTCCACCACCCACCGCTCTGCACCCTTCAGTGTTCCTGGGGTGAAGGGCAAACCAGCCTGGCTGGGTACCCTCTGCTCTTGGCTCATCTTGGCATCATTTCGGCCCTGGCATCAGGGCTGAACAAAACCACACTGCAGCTTCTTACAGACAAGCACAGTCCTTCTGCACTGGGCTGAATGGAGTTGAATGAGTTAAATCTTTGCCTTCGCCATCTCCCAGGTAAAGCCGAAGGTACCTTCGACGCCTGTTGTAATGGAGAGTGATTACGGGAACTAAAATTTGCAATGGAATTATGGTAATTGTATCTTCTGTTCCAACAGGTATTTTGAGGCAGCCATGATTTTAGATAATTAGTGTTATTTTGTGTAAATAGCGGAGGGGACACAGGAAGAAGCACAGCGGTTCTGTGACAGACGTGTGAGCTGACATGGGCTCGTCTGAACCTGCTGAAGATTTCCCCTTCAGAAGAAAATGGTTGATCACAGGAGGGCTGGGCAGGCAAACTGGAGGTGACTCCAGCACTTGGTGTTTGATTTAACCATCATTACCAAAGTGTGCTTTCCTCTCCCCAAATTCAAAGCTCCTCAGCCTGACATTTCAGCTGCCGCAGACCTTCTCCACCTCAGGCTCTTCTTTGCATGTAAACTGGAACAAGGAAATGTGCTAGGGATGGCATTTTTGCTGGTATTTCTGCCCTGCCAGCGTTGAGAATAAATGAGACAGATTGAAAATAAAGGCAAAATAAAAGTAAAGGATTATTTCCATCCTGAATCTCTAGTGAGGTTTGAATTGTGCTTTTCAGTAAGATTCCAATCTGAACAAATCCTGCTCTTCCTTCTTGACGCTGACTGTCTCTGTAATATCATTTCACACTTCAGTTCTGTAACCTTGACTTTGCAGAGGGTAAAAGTACCCATGTGAGGCACATGGTTCAGATAAGCCAATGGAAGCTGAGACGCGGCTTATCCAGGACATTTCATATTCAAAAATGACAAAATTCAGCTTCGTGCAGAGAATAATTGAACTTTAGATAGACTTGAGCTGACACATCCCCGAAAACAGTTGAGCCATGACAGGTCATGACATTACCTTCCCTCGGCCGATGTGCACAGAGCTCCCTCCTGCCCCCAGAACTCTGGTTTCGCAGCATTTCATGGAGCTAACACCTTGTGTTTGCATTGGGCTGGGCAAGGGACGCCCACACAGCTGGCTGCCATGGCAGCCAATGCATAGTGGAGAAAAAAAGAGTGCAGAAGTCATGCTTTGATTTCTGTTTGAGCTTCCCATTCGGCAACACCAAGGAAAATGGCTCCGTCACTGCCCTTATTGCAGGAAGGAGAGAAATAATGAGCAGGAAGCACATGTGGGTCTCCAAATCATGCCACGTTTGGCATCAGAAAAAGGCTCACCGGGTTGAAGTATCGCCACGTGCCCGGCCAGGAAGAGTTGCAAATCTTTTTCACAAGTGTGGAAAAGCAAGCAAAGAATCTCGCCCCCAAGCCTTGCAGATTTTGAAGGAATACTTTTCCATTCGTGGCTTTAATGTGGTGCAGAGAAGCCGGTGCTGCTGTGTAAGCTGTGGAGGGGCAGAGCTGTCCTTCAGCTGAGAACTGGTCTGCATGGTAGGACGGGTGCTCGTCTTTGCTCCTTCCCTCTCCTTACAGTGGGAGTCTGTGCAAGTGGGATCTGCGGGTCTGCTTTAGTGTGCAGCCCAGGAGCCCATCTCAAGCACTGTGCGGAGCTGCTGATTGCCATCCCGTGCAAAATTTTCAGTTTCAAGAGTGTTTTTCCTAGCTTTCTCAGCAGCTTGGTCACTGAAGTGCTCCAGGGTGTCTGTCTTCAAGAGCTCTGTGATACCCAGATGTAAACATTTGAGTCTTCCTAAACCTGGACACCTTGATCAGATCTTGCAGCTAAATGAATAAGGATACGCGGCATACATCTGGGCAGAAGAGCAGAACTTCAGCCCCCAGTAAGAAAGTCCTATGGATCTAAGAGAATTTCTTCATGTCTTGAAAAAAAGCCAATAGAAATGCCTGAAAATCCTGAGAACACGTGATGTCTTTGCACTCTCTGTTCATGAATGTAGACAAAAGCATTAGGACTTGAGCAGAGAGGTCTTAAAAATCAAGTGAAGACCTTAATTCCCAGCACAGCTTTTCATTCCCTGGCATGTACCACTGCAGCTAACGGCACACCGATGGGCTGCAGCTCACCAAGGAGGAAAAACATCTTTTAAGTCAAATATTTGTCATGCCTGTGAGAAATTAATTGCTAGTTTTACATAATTAACTTCCAAGCAGGCTGCTTCTCTAAAAGCAAAATGACCTGAGGGACAGTAGCAAATTCTAAAATTTTAAGTAAATAAGTGATCCCAGTTAAAGAGATCAATGAGATGAAGTGATTCATTAAGGGCCTGTTTTGTGGATTTTGAGGAGTGCTTGCTGGAGGAGCCTGAGCAATTAGTTGGGTTTTGTGTGAATATTTGGTTGGTTTTCTTTTTTTGGTGTTTTGTTGGTGGTTGAGGGGCAGAAAAGCAAAGGCCTGGGGAAAGGCCTGGTCATGGCAGCAGCAGAGCTCTGCGGTGGGCACGTGGACTTCCCTCTGGCAGTGTGAATGCTGCTGTCCTGTGTGCCAGGTTGTCAGCAGAGCTTTGGGTTTGATGTTTTTGACCACAGGAATTAGGGGAGTAGCTCCATTGCCTGGCAGCAGCAGTGCATCCTTGTGTACCCAGCACAGCTCAGTGCAGGGCAGTGTGGTGCTCTGCAGCATCAAGATAGCATCAAGATCAAGATGTGGTAAAACATCTTCATAGAAGTTTAATCAGAGTTTGTATGGAGCCCCTTCTGCAATCATAGGACCAACTCTGATAAGCATGAAAACTTGAGGTGCACACACTGAAATTTCTTGCTTATTTGTACAAATATCAGTCCATGATAATTTTCTGAGTATAGACTTAGTAGTAGACACTAAGCACTAACACACAGG
>NC_034430.1:2948720-3056696 GCF_002078875.1 Numida meleagris | reverse complement strand
TAGATAGATAGATAGATAGATAGGTAGACAGATAGACTTACATGGATTTACACAGAGCTTGAAACATCCTGGCAGTGATCCTGAAAGTGCGCATATTTTGCATATAAATGCTGTATTGCTGCCACTGAATGCTGCTATGGCTCTGCTAAAGAGAGCTGTGACTGCTGTGTGTCCTCTCTGTCTTTCAGTCACATCTGCTGACTTTTTTAGAGGCAGTCTGGCTTGTTGCTGGATGGAGCTGAACCCGGGGGAGGGCTGCTGAGCTGTCCCCAAACATCCGATGCCGGAGGAACTGTCAGAATTGGATGCACAACTTAGGGACTAAGTGCTGCAAAGTGGTTTGGAAGTCTTGCTTATGGCACACTGTCTGCATGCAGTGGAAGCTTAAAAAAAAAAAAAAAACAGAGCTCGGATATTTTAGATCGTGTGACAGAGAGTTCATGGTCCTAGAAATTAGTGAAAGAAAATTCTAACTTTAAAAGCAGCGCACAGCTCTAAATCACAGAGAGGAAATTAATCGAGAACCCTAGGATGCCAGGTTCATGGTCACTTCTCCTTGGCTGTGTGCCTGAATTTGAAAAAAGATATGTTCCATGAACGTCTTTTAATTAACTGCCTAAAGAGCTCAAAGCTAACAAACAAAGGAAAAATAATTTTCTCCAAGCTCTGTAGCCAATTCCAATTATGGGTCCTGTTAAGCATTAACATCTGTTTGTAGAGCCACAGGGCTTCTTCCTTCTTCTTCCCAGCAAAGCTCCCCCCTTTTCCCAGCCAGTCCCATTTCCACCCAAACTCCACCCAAACTCTGTCTCTTCGTTTCCAGGGATCTGCTGGTAAATTTCTGCTCCCAGGTGTGCTCTGGCCACATGGATTGGTAACTGGAATGGAGATGTATCTCTTCTGCTTATGTAGTAAGGAGTAAAACAAAAATTAATGGGTATTTTCAGATAGCCTGACAGTGATTAATTGCTGTTCCAGCAGATGCTCCAAATAAAAAATGCTCCGGCTCCCTGATTTATACCGAGCACAGAGAGATGGAGAGGAAACACATTGCAGAGTCGGGGGGGGACAGTGCCTGCCCCCCAGTCCTGGGGGGCAAACCCTTGTCAGGCTGAAAGTGGGGGCACAGGGTGCCTGGCTGTGGCCTGGCCCTCGGAGGGGCCAGGGTTGCAGAACTGGGGATATCTGGGTCCTACTGATGGCAATGCAGAAAGGAAAGGGGAGCTGAGGAGGGCATGGGAGCATTTTACGGTGAAATCACTTGTGTAATAACTCCGTGGGGTTTTTATGGTTGCAGATGGGAGGTGATAACGATCTGGCTTATGAATGGGGAGAAGCAGTCAGACATCGCCACTGTCACATTAATATAGTGTTTGATTAAGGGACAAGACAGGGATATCTAGAAACCATCATGTAGGCAGCCAACCATCCATCTTTCTGACGTGTGGGAGTAGCAAAGTGCAGAGCTGTGTGTGCCTGGTCCAGCACCCACTGATGCCACAGAGAGGGTTTCCTTGGGCCTTGGGCATCTCTCATGGGTTCCTGTTGGACCAGATACAGACACTTCACAAATTCCTTGCATTCTCGGGGGCAGCTTTGCTTTTCTGACTATCTCCTTTGTAATAAATTCATCCAGATTCTCCTTTGCCTCCACTATGGGTTTCTCACCGTGGTAAGAGATAAACTACAGGGAACGAGATCCCTATTTGATCATCAGAACATCCATTCCTAGGCTCTTCCATGCACAACTCTTAAAAAATCCTTCTGCTGTTGGAGATAATTTCAGAGACTTGAAGGGGAAAAAAAACCAAACCCTACAAACGTCTCAGCAGCGCGTTCAAGCCCTCTATTAACTCTTCCATTTTCCCTACAGTAATTGTTTCTGTCTATTTTAATTTCACCTTGGCGGAGACGAACTCAGAGGCTGCTGCAGCTGGAGGTGGGCGCTGCACCAGCCCCTGGGTTGCTGGGGATGGAACGTGCAGGGTGCAACTCCCCCAGAATCATCTCAAAAATGGATTTTAAAGGCTGGCAGAGCCCGTCTCAGAATCCAGCTGCCAATGGTTCACGTTTTGGCTCTGTCGTGACTTAAATGCATTTGGGGCAAGTTACTTTAGCCATGTCTGTATGCACAGAGATTCTTGGTGAACCCAAAGAAAACAACCCCATTTATCCATCTGAATTAAGGGGCGAGTGCTGCTCTTGCAGGGCAGAGGGCAGAGGTGCCCCGCACAAATCACCTGGTGATAATTACAGTTTTGGAGGCGGCCAAGGAAAAGTGCCAAGTGCTGATGTTATGCAAAATTGGATCTGCATTGGACTGAGGGGGCTGCCTTAATTACATCAGTGTAATTAGAGAGGTGGACAGACAGTGGTCAGATTTCCTCCAAACGCTGCCTGGCAGGATGGGACCTTGCAGGTTGTTCAAGGGATGGATGTGAACATGGAACGGGGCAGTGAGGACAGCAGCTGGAGATGCACGAGGCTGTCCCTTGGCCTGGCTGTCCTGCCCATGCTGCAGTGTCTGTGTCCAGCCCTGCCAGCCACCAGGACAGTGTCACTTGGGGCTTTGCTGGTGAATCCCAGCCCCAATCCTCTGAAGCTCAGTGACAGTCCCAGAAACACAGGGACAGGGAGCCCTAGTGTCGAGACCGGGACCTCAGCCCCTGTGTCTGCCTTGAAATAAATCCCATCATTTACCGAATTCAGAGACGGGAGGAAAAAGTGCAACCTCGAGGAGCTCTTTGCTAAAAAAGCCACAAACTATTCCCATTCCATCTGCTTTAATGTCCGTGGCTCAGCCAGCAGCGGGTGCTACTCCAGCTCCTCTCTGATCGCGCTCAGACAGGGCAGGTTTCCATCAGAAGCTATTTGACAATTTGTCTTTAATGAAAGAGCAGGCACACTGCTCTGCTATTTGCTGTGAGCCTGTTATGTGGCAGCCTGAAATTCTAATTGCTCTGGCTCTTCTTAACGTAGATTCACAACATAGGGTTTGTTCATATTACTAAATGAGGACTCGCCTTTCCTATAACCTGTGCTCTAATTTTGCTTCATGTTTATCAGGATCTGCCATTTCTTATCTTGAAAGCTCTAATCTCTCTCTCCCCCCACTGATGTTCTTGCTGCTTTGAAAACAAAAAAAAAAAACAAAAAAGAAAAAAGAAAAAAAAGATAAATTTTGCTGAGGTGAGTACATCCCCAAGGAGTTTTGCCCTCTTCCCAAAATAGGCTTGATGCTGTAAATGCTCTCTGCTGCTCCCTGCCCAAGGGGTAGTGATTTCCTGCACCTCATTTCTTGCACCTACAGAAAAGTCACTGAGGTGGTTGCTTGGTTCCTTCTCCTCTCCATCTGTTTGGCACTAAATGGAGACGGTGGCATCAGAGAGCCAGAGGCCCTCAGCTGGAGGGCAGGATTTCTGCTCTGCTGTGCCTGGTGCTGCACAGAGCAGGCCAGAAGGATGCACCCTGGTTTAGAGCTTGATTCAGATCCCCACTGCCAATCTTGTTAGCTCTAGCGTGGACAAGGAAAGCTTCACAATAGGAAATGTCTTGAGGAAATACAGGAACTGTGCTCTGTGATTTGCCAGGAAGTGAAGGGGAAAGATTTCTGTTGCCTGCACCAGCTGGGATGCCTTGTGCTCCCAGGACGTGTGGTCGGATTGCACATCTTGCAGCACTCTGCAGAGATCCTGCACTTCTGTCCTGTGCTACGTAAGGAAGGAGGGCAAAAAGGCAGAAAAACAAGGTCCTTGAATCATAGCATCACTGCATCATAGCATCACAGTGTGACGTGGGTTTGGAAGAGGACTTAAAATAGAAGATCACCCAACGTGGGTTTGCCAGCTGGTAGCATTACAAAGGATCTTTTCTAACACTGAGTTTCCGACAGGTTACCATGGAAGAGGTTTGTTCTCCATTGTGAAAAATTGCTTCGGTCTTTTCCCTGTCTCCCACCAGCTCTTTAGGGTCATAGCACAGCCAAATGCTGATTGTCTAGTGCAGAAAAAGCAAAACACATTAAAGCTTTTATTTTCTACCAGTACTTTATTTCTCCCTCTAAAAATGACCAAAATAAAAAAAAAAAAGAAAGGCTCTGTTTTATTAAGATCCCATTCACTGTTGAGAAAAGATATTGGGAAGGAAAATAAGCAAGCAGTGCCCACTTTATGACCTTGTTGTCCATATGAAGATGGATGACCCAAACCTGCTCAAACCCTGATTAGGCACCGAGCTTCCACTAGAAAAATGTGTTCGCTTTCGCTGGGTGGACACAGAAAAGGCAGATCACAAGACAGGCCGGAGAGAGAGAGATGAAAAAGCAAGAGCAGCTGGCTTCCAGTAAATGCTCTCAGACTCACATTTTCATTAGTCCTAAATTCCATCATAGTTTAAAGGAAGTGAAAGATAAAGAGCAAGGGAACATATAAAGGATTCTTCAGAGAGAGAGAGGCTTGCTTTACCATTAAAACCCTGACTAGAAGTTATTGTTATTACTCGCTTTGCTGCTGTGCCCAGAGTCGGGATGAGATCCCCATTGTGCAGCGTGTGATGGGCGCAGGGGGTGCAGCCCTGCCAGCCCCCCGCACACAGCCCCGCTCCCCATTGCACGCAGCTGGACGAGGTACAAGTGACAGAGGGGTTAAGGGAGTGGAGTAATAGTGGCAGCAGTAGTATCAGTAGTAATGCTAGAATTATTGTTATCACTGTCTTTGCAAGAGAAAGATGCTGAAGCGTAGGAATCGGAGACATCCAGCTTGGTGTCACCGCTCTGCATGGGGCTGCAGTGGGGCTGGGCATGGGGCACTATCTCTGGTTGCCCTCGTTTGTGGGGCTAAAAGCCTGGGAGGGAGGGACTGTCTGTGCAGCAGGTCCCAGCGCTCGCTGCCTCCCTGAGCACACTGAGTCACTGCAAAGTGTGGTCACCTCTGTGCTCCCAGGCCATACAAAGGAGCTGGGGTTCAGGCAGTCCAAATTACTGATGGGATGGAAAATGTAGAAGTCACTGCAGCAGCTCCTAAGCACTTTCAGGTTTAGCCCCCAGGATTAAAATGCAGCCCCCGAAACCTTTACCTGCGTCAGAGAGCAGAAAACAAACCCTGAGCTCCATGTGTCAGACTGGCTTGTCAGCACAGGACATTTGCAGAGGACATTTGGGGAACCCTCATGACCCTTCATCCCACCCCAGCGTTGCAGCTGCGCCCTCAGATGAGATGTGCTCACCTGCCCAGCTCCCTGCCCCATCGCTCGGGTTGCTGGAGGGCTGAACTTGTAACAGAGGGGCATCCTGAAGCTCTCAGCATGCCCTGACAGCCCTACAAGCCAGCACAGCCCTTAGGGTTGCAATGTGGTTATCTAATGGATCCAGCTGGACACCAGCAGATCTGGAGTGGTCAAACATGCACCTGACGGACCAGTCCCGCTGCCTGTTGGCATTGCTGTAGTTTCCAAGGAAACCCACTGCTTCTGGGCGCACGAGGAACGGGTGATGTTTGACAAAGGCATTCAGTGATGCTTGATTTTTTAACGACTGTTGTTGCTGCCTCCTTGGCCATCGCTCCTTTGAATGTGCAATGTTGCTGCTTTGCACAGATAGGGCTTTCATGGGAAGGAGTGGGAACATCCCAAAGCTCACACGTGCCTGGCTTCCTTTCCTTCCCTGCTCTCCACAGATGAAACAAACAAAACAAAACAAAGGAACGACGGTGGCTGGAGCTGCTTCTAATTTTAACGAGGTTTCACCTTCAAAGGAGCACCCGTTGCTGCGCGGCAAAGAGCTGCACGCGCTGCTCAGAAGCACGTTGGCAGGAACTGCCTCTGAACCTCTGACAGCTTTCACTGCACATGGCAGAGATCAGCTGAAAAGATGTACGAGCCAACTTCAAAGCCAGAATTGCTCAGGAAGCTTTTGCTCTTGCATTATTACTGGAAAACTCTCCAGGTCAGGCATTTTTATTGGGAGAGAACTTTCATTGTTCTGGCTGTTTTGTTCCTGCTTCTGGACGTGCCAGTCTAATGACATGACTAATGCCTTCCAGCTTGATAGGCGTCAATAAAAATAGATGGAGGAGGACTCAGGGACGCCTAGAGAAATTGGTCTTGAAAATAGAGGCTGGCGCTGCTCCCTGGATAGCAGAGTGAAGACAGCATTGCAATGGGTGCAGAGTGCGTTCCCCTCTCATTTCCTGCATGGAGAAGCACAGGCCCGCTGTGGTTGCTGAATGCTGGCAAGGTGCTGGTTGATGTGTTTCAGTGCAGTAAGTTGCCAAGACACAGGAGGTGTCTGCAGTGACACCTGAAAAAATGATAAATGGAACAGCGTGGCAACGGCAAAGGTCCCTCAAACACATCCCAGCTTCCGCTGCAGAACACGGGTCTGAGTCGGTCTGAGCAGCGGTGGTCAGTGGGTTCCATGCCAGCACATCCTTGTTTTCCTGCGGCAGAAAGAGACATGAATATAGATCGCACTTGAGAATTTAATGTTTTGATTTTCTTTTGTTCCTATTTTGCTTTAAATTACATTTTTTTTTTCTGAAGTGGCATAGATGCCCCTCTTCTGTAGAAGACTGTAGTGCCAAGACCTCAGGTATCAATGCCTTTGGATGACTTTGGGAAGAGGACTTTGGCTCATTGGTCATTTGGGACTTTTGACACTCTAAATCCAAGAAATAATCCGTTGGAGTGTAACCTGGAATTGCAGAGTTTATCTTTGTGCTCAGATTTTGTGAGTGGACTCTCGCAGCATCTTTTCGTTTCTATTCGCATCCTCACTCCTTCTCATTGAGTGAAATGGACAATTAAATGGAAATTTATTCTGTAAACACAACCCTATTAGGCCTGAACCTGGGGGATCAGAGCAGGCTGTAATTAGAGGGATACCTTTAGGTGTGAACTGTGTGCTGAAATAGCAGATACCAGCCCTTAGGAAGCTGGGTGAGCAGGTTCCCTAATGCCGGGGATCAGAGAGGGGCCGGGTCCTCTTATCACAGAAGCCCATTTAGGAGAGAAGCATTGCACATCCGTTGCTTATCAAAGACAGCCCCTTTGGAGCTGGGAAGGATTAGAGGACGCCTCTCTGGAGATAGGGCTTTGTCAGATGGCTCTTGTAAATCAGCCAGAAGTGATGGGCTTGCATTAAAAGCCTGATCGTGGCCATCGCCACAGGAATCACCACTCCAGCTGAGCCACTGCGCTGCTGATGCAGCCAGGAACAGGGTTCTCTTGAGGGCCCTCTTTGCTCTGATAAGGAACGATCAGTATCTCCACGAGTCCTAGTCCCTTCTGGGGCAGTGTGGATTTCCTTACCCAGTCTCCAGCCCTGCTCTCAGAAAGGACCCTGGCAGTGAGTTCCACGCTTTACATTTCAGCTGTTTAAAATCCTTGCCCCATACCGTGGGGTAAAAGGGAAAGGAATAAATGTGATCTGAATTGCAGAAGCCAGAAGTGAGCAAATTAAGCACCACAGTCAACAGCAGCCGCATAGTCTGACTGATCACAGCCCACTATGAGGCCATTACTGTTTGCCAGAGGCAGCAATTAAAACCTTCACAGATTTGTCCCCTGTCGGAGCAGGGAGACCTTCCACAACCCTCAGTCTGGCTCCGAGCACCTCGTGGTCATTGCTCCTGCCCATGGCTCACCATCACCAATTGCTCAGTACTTTCTTTTCCAAAGGAATCCGGTGATTCTCTGTTGTTCACTGCAGGGTGCAGAGGTACTATACTCTTGGCTCTGGGGCCATCCTTCTGACCACAAGAGAACTGACACCTTCGTTTCACCGTGGTTTACGCATCAATCTCCATGGGCCTTCTTGCATTCCATCATCTTTTCAGCAGTGCAGTTCCATCATCTTCTCACTCTGCAAGCTCTAGGCCCTAACATGAGATATCACCCCTCAGGGGGTGTTCCCAGCCCTGCAGAGCCAGCCAGCCCTGCCACGAGTGCTTCAGATTGCTTGCAGTAGGGCTGGAAGTGTTGATTCAGTGCTGTGCAGTGTACGCATCTCCTGGGAGAGAGAGGTAAACACGCACCATGTCCTGACTTTAAATGCATGAGTAACTTATCAGAGGCGATAAATAGGGATTTGAATTCAGAGATGTAACTTATCTCCAAATACATATCTTCCCATTTAGCTGCGTTTACATCCGCCTGTATCTCTCTGCCTGCAATGTGCCTTATTATATAGCAGTGCTTACCTTTGAAGTTCTGAAAGGCTGTTTGTGCTAGTAATGAGAAAAGCAAGGTAGAAGCAAGCTTGCCAGCACTGGAGTTTTCTGTTGCATTCTCCTTTTGACTGTCTTTCATTTAATGTCTCTAATAAATGGTAGTTTACTGGAATCAAAGAATTCAAAGCTTCTGTTCTTGGTGATGAATACAAGGAATAAGAGGCTTTTATATGCTGTGAAATCTACAGAAAGACTGAGATATGGGGACAGCTTTCCTATACATGTCTTCTAAGTGAGTGCTTATCCTGAGATAGATGCAGTGATCTCTGCAAGGGAAGCAACATTTCCAAGCAAGCATGGTGCTGCTGCTACAGCGGGGAGGGAGCGGAAATGCTGCAGCATCACAGCCCATTGTGCACTGTCCTGAAAAGCTTTTCAGTGCTGTTAAGGTGGGACTTCTCAGGGATGCCTAAGATCAGAATGTAGCTGACTGCTGTTTGTCATTGGTTATAGCTGTGTTTATTTTAATGGCATCTTACGCACCCCTTCGCCACCACCCTTGGCACTTAGCCTGTTGAAGGCAGAGAGACACCCAAAGCTGAGGATTGGGCCATCAGAGCACCCTGGGGAGGGTGGTGACCTGGTGTCAGTGATGGTGGTGGGAGCTGGTTAGGGTCATCAATGTCTGGGGACCTTCATTGGCTCAACACAGCTTCATCCAGTAGCTTACCATGCAACTAAACAACAGAGGAGAGAGCTGAAAAACCAGAAGCCTCACCCCCTCATTTCACAGGAAGAGGATGAGGTTCAGGCGTTGTCCTGATGGGCTGTTCCCAGCCTGCTCATGTCACAGTTGGTCCCATCAGCAGAGGCAGCCCCAAGCAGGTGCTGTGTGCTGGGCTCCCACGCAGGTGGTGTCCGGTGGTTCTGGTTGCAGTCAGCCCTCTGAAGCCTTCAGCACTGGGTCATGTGCTGGCTGAGCTGCTGAGCCACCCTGCACGGTGCAGTCTGCCCTAAGGAGCAGCTACCAATACTGGTGCAGGAATTGAGGGATTCAGCATCTATCTTGGCTGAGGCAGGGGAGAGATGTGGCTTCAGTCACCCCATTGGGTTGGTTTGGTCTGCAAAGCTGGATCGTGGTGCTTGGACACAGCCCTGCTCTGTAAGGAACCCATCCACTTCTGGGGCAGCAGTGTCGGATCCAGAGCTGATTTTGTCCCAGTCATTCCCCATGGCTGTAACAGAGGCTGTCTGACCAAATATATGCAAAGTGCAGTAAAACATTACCAATGGGAAGTTTGTGGCATTTCATTATTTCTCATTCCTTACATAATTAACTTTGGTTCATTTATCCTAAGTTTAATTTTACAATAGTAAAGTAGCCGGGTTTCTCTGTAGACAGATGAAAGGCTGGATGGTATTTTTTATGAACCTTCTCAGTGAAACATGGCTTATAAATTATTTCCTGGAGAAAGAGAATTTGCACATTTAAAACAAAAAGAAGGAGCTGAAGAATTAGTATTGGCTCCTTTGCAGCTCGTGTTTGTGTTCATGCGCTGAGGGCTTTGTCTATCTGCTGTTCTTTGCAGTGACTCCAGATTACTGCCTCAAAGCACAAAAGCATTATCGCGGCAAGACTCCTTCTTAATAACTCTGCAGAATTGTTCTGCAAATGAACAAAGATAATGTTGGCCTGACAGGTTGAGATTGGGCGGCTGATGGAGGCTGGGGCTGGGGAGAGAGATCTCTCCGATAAGCCCCAGCAACACTCAGAGACAGCAGCTGGAAAAAGAGCAATAAATATATTTTCTCCTTTTCCATGTCGTAAGTTATAAATACGAAGCTTCAGACTCTTTCCATTACAGCATGAATCGAGTCACATATCCTGAAGCTATCTTGTCTTCAGCTTCCGCCCGCTGTAGTTACTCAGTCAAGGAGCATCAGTGGCACTGCCAGTGTCAGCCAGAGCTGGCTCTCACCACTGTCTGCCTTTTCTGGTGATGTTTCTATCCAGAGGCTGTAGCGCTGCTGAGCCACTTGCTCCATTTGATGGTATTTTTTGTGGCCAGGATTCCAGGCACATTTTGAGGTGTCGCAAACTGTATGATCAAAACAGAAGGAAAGGAAAAAGAGAAACGATGCTTTGGAAGTACGTAGTGCTGGGGTCTGTTTTCTCAGGCCTGATGCTTTTCTTTACACTGGCAAAAAATCAAAGGAAGGGTTTGCAGGGTGTTACAGCAAAGCAGTGGCCAAAGTGTCCATCCTCCAGCAGCAGATGCACCGAGCTGGCTGAAGCCACCAGCTGGGAATGGGAACGCCATTGGCAGTGGGTGCTCTTTCATGCTGGGGATGGGAGGATGCAAAGATCGATGGGGAAAGGACCCATTTCATTCTTCAAAAATAGAAAAGAGAGATTTTTTTTTGCTCAAGTTGAAAACAGAATTTCTGACAGGAAAGAAAGAAATCTGCCAAAATGCAGACAGATGTATTTTCTGTTTTAACAAATATCTGGCCTGAAATCAGAGGTGCTGCAGATCTGTAGTTACTTCTGCATTTGCAAGAGGCTGGGTGAGATGCTCTTCCCAAGTTCATGGCAAAAACACGAGGAAAATGCCATTTGCATTACTGTTGTGTTCTCAGCGAGTGCCTCAGTTTCCCCAGCTGGTAATTGTGCTGCCTCACGGTGGAGGAACATGCTGACATCTTGTTGAAGGTGAAGGTCATCATTAAGAAAAAAAAAAAAAAGAATGCTCTGTTGGCAGTGCATAGGGGATGGCAAGCAGCGGTTCAGCCAAATTCTGAAGAAACTTATCACAGAATCACTGAGAATGGAAAAGAGCTCTGAGAGCACCAAGTCCAACCCCACTGCATCCCCGCCATGCACACTGACCATGACCTGGTATCCCACATGGTCCCAGTGCGGGTTTATGGCAGACCCCTCACTGGGAGGGCTCTGTGCAGAGGACCTGGCCGCTGGCAGTGACCTGCTGAAAACCACTCTTGGTCCTGGAGTCTCATTTCATAGAGCCCTCACTCCTGAAGGCGTATGATTACAGGAGAATTTCTTCTCTCATTTAACAGATGAAAAGCAGCCAACTCAAAGCTTTCTTGTATGGATGCAGGAAAAAGCCTGGCTTCATTCAAGTAGACTTATAAGGGTTTAGGAACCAAAGGAAACACAAAGAGCAGACAATAGATATTGTTTCAAATACTTAATGATTTTCTGAACTCCAGTTCTTTCTTTTGTGCGGTTCTCTGTGCTGCGAAACTGAGCCCATTTTGCTTGATTTCAGCCAATTAACCCCAGCATACCCCCCCGCACTCAGCCTGGCTGCCCAGCACAGGTCTGGCAAAGCAAAAGTGGTTTCATTGCTTTTAACTTCTCTGTATAAAACAGGAGGTTTGAGCAACAGTTAAGACCAAGTAATTACGAACAGATATATGGCATTACAATTCAAACCTGCACTGTAATGGCTCCATAAAGTCACCTAGGTTTAGATATACGTCAAACCATTTTTCACATTGCAAATGAATATTTTTAAGAGCTATAACTTTCTGGGAGTTCATGAATTTCCTGGATTCATAGCCCTCTCCTGGACGGAGGAAGGCGCAGAAGATACTGAAGTGCAGAGAGAAAGGAGGGAGCGTGGCACAGGGAGCTGAAGCGGAGAAAAGAATAAATCCTCTGAGATGAGATTTCCAAAAGCTGCTTGAAAAGAAGCTGGGATAAATGTATGACATACGCCGTAAATACCACTTTGCTTTATCAGCCCTCCTTTTTCCTGGCCCTGCCCGCAGATTTTGGGAACGTGATTTGAACCGTGAAGGCTTCAATGGCCAAGACCTTGCAGCTGTGCCCTGTGCTGGTGCCGGAGCCCTCACCTGGAACATGAGCAGCTGGGTGCTGTGCCCACACCTTCACAGACCCTGTCCCATAGAGACCATGGATGAGCTGAGATGAGCACAGTGCTCCTTGCAAACACGCATTATTTTTAGTGGTCTGGGCACCACAGCAGCGATGGCTGAGTTAAACCTGGGTCACTTTCTGCCTCCCTCTGCCCCAGACCCACTCACAGGCTGTGCAGCACATCTCGTCCCCATGTCCCCGTGTCCTCATGTCCTCGTGTCCTTATGTCCCCGTGTCCCTGTGTCCTCGTGTCAGAGCACGGTGCTGCTGAGCAGTGGGCCAGCACTTCCCTTCTGACCAGATGGAGGACGTAAGCAACCGTTATTTGTGCGCTTTTAAAGTGGAACGGCGAGGATAATTGGGCAATTTGGCAATTAAAGGAAACCTCAGAGAGGACGAAGCAGACGTCCCCGTGCCCGCAGCAGCACAGGGTGTGTGACTCATGTAGAGCCATCCCTCTGGAGTTGAGTCACTGTGTTGGCAACCCTGCACAGCGCAGCAAAGTGCCTTAAAACTGAGCATCCCGTGTGCTCAATATCAATGAAAGTGCATTTTACTCCTTTTCTTGAATTCCCTTAAATTCTCTTCCACCCCATTGGCTAGACCAGCAAATCCATCTCTCTCACGAAGCTAAATCAAGATGAAGGGGGCTTGATGGGCAATTATTTTTAATTACAATATGCTTTTTTTTCTTTCGGAGTTACAGACATCGGCTTGCCATTCCCACACAGGGTTGGGAGCTGCCTTCCTGCTTACCTCAGCGAGAAACACAAGCCTTGGGATCGGGGAGGAGCAGAATCCTCTTCACAGATACAGCTCGACCCAACCCTGCTCCCCGGAGCCAGGCCCTGGGGGAGGTGTGTGCCCGGGAGCCCCCGGGGTGCTCAGATCTTTCAGCTGCCACGGAGCATTTTGATTTTTCTAAATTCTGATGTGCTCACCTTCTTCTAGGGGCATCGTTCCCTCCCTGGGGTTGGGAGCGCTTTTTCTTACGTAATTTGGGGCTGTTTTCTTTTCTCGATTGACAAACTAAGGAGACGGGGAGTGAGAAAGAATCCCGCAGAGGCATAAAACTAAGATAAACAGGTGTGAGCAGGTAATGTATGCGGATACGGCGAATGCACTCGAATCTGTACATTTAACCGACCGTGGCAATAGGCATCTATCTTTCCTCCTACAGCTTTTTCTAAATGTGCCCCAGTGTCCCTGGAAGAACATTGCCTTTCATGGGAGGGCGTGTAATGAAATGCCCTCATCCTGTTTTAATCAGTTTCGAATGTGGAAAAGACAATCACGATCTGAGGAAGGCAGTGTTTCCCTCGCATGTGAATTATGTGATACTGTAGCTTCATTAACATGCTTTACAGTCTTATCTTTATTCATACTGGCAAATTAAATTAGCGCTGTCTTTCAAATCTCCGTCTATTTTTCCCCCTAGGCAACCACCAGCAGCACAAAATAAATGACAGTAACGGGAGTGGATTGCTGCACTCTTGACGCTAGTCCCTGGGCTTTAAGCAAGCATCCCTCCAACAAATGCTGTTTGTTCTCGCTCCAGGAGCCGAGCTGCATTACAGCGTGCCTGTTGCAATCACAGAGCTCCACGCACCGGCTCGGAGCGCAGGTTCCCAGCACCCCACGGCCCTTTCCTCTGTAGCCTCCCCAAAAGCAGACTGGGTTCTTGTTCTGGGATTTAGGCAGGTGCCCCTTTTATCCCTTTGTGTCCGTGTCCTTCTGTTGGCTGCTTTGACGTCGTGATGGGGAAAACACCAAACGTGGCTGTGGGAAGGGTGGGAAGTGAGAAGCAGAGATTTCAGCGGCACGGGTGGGTTCCTCTGGGTGGGGGGTGGTTCTCAGCTGATGCTGTAGCACTGCAAGGAGATGAGGATGGGAAGGAGTAGAGAGTCTGCTGCTGACAGAAGCCCAGCTGTGCTGGGGGCTGCTTGGAGGAAAACGTCTTAGGGGAAAGTAAGAAAGGTGGGAGGAAGTGGGAAAGGCTTTCCCCACTTCTGTCTTCACCATGCAGATATCTGAGCTGAGGACTAGAGTGGATTTGTCAACTCTGCAGTCAGGCATAAATGGAGCTTCATAACTTTGCAAGTGCAAAGCATTAGCAGTAAGTGATTTTACATTAAACACTAAATATTGCAGCTATTAAAGAACATTCATCATCTGCACAAGGTGCCTGAACAGAAATGAGCTGTAGCATCTCCTGCAACATTGACTGTAAACACATTAAAAGCCCTCACAGCGCTGTCAGTCACTTCCATCTCAGGGGGAAGGCCTGGTGCTCGGGGGCTCCACCACCATCCTCAGCACAGAGGGCAGCTCAGTGTCATCTCCCCAGGGAGGTGCCCCCAGCCCCTTTGCTCTTTGCTCTGCCTTTGGTGCAGTATCCCAGACTGGAGCCTCCTGTGCACTGCTGTCCCCGTGGAGCATGGGTGGTGGAAGAGGCTGCAAGATCCCACCTGCTGCTGTGAGCAGCAGTAAGTGACCACCCCTGGGTGGGTGGTACCAAAAAGGTGAGCCACAGGCAGTGCTGTGCAGTCACTCGTGATGGAGGTTGTGGGGACATTGCAGCTTTCTTCCCCAAATCTCAGAGTGAATAAATAAATCCAAGACAGTGTTTCCTCCTCCTGAGCCGTACCTCTGGTCTGTGCATTGCCATCAGCCACACCAAGAGATGGAACAAGCCTCTGACCTAACGAAGAAGTTTTCATTTCCTTCTGCTGTTCTGACACCAGGCCAGCCAAGAGCAGCCATGAATTGTGCTGAGGAGATTGCTTGGTCCAAGATTGTGCTTCAGATAAGAGTTTGGATGATGATGATTAATGCAGCTGCTTTGTTTGTCTGACAGGTGGACCGATAAATAGATATTGTTGCTAGGAGTACATTCCTTCCTGCTATGGTAAGCAGCACAGACAGCCCGAAATGCTGATGTTTCTTGGAGATCTGTGGAACTGGAGGTCGGGGCAGGCTGTACCTTGCCTTTTGATTGTAATGGATAAAGGACTTCAGTCCTTTAAGTGAGGAGTGGTGATTTCATCATGACCTGACATGTCCTTCGTTTCCAGTAAGGAAAACAAACGA
Organism: Numida meleagris; assembly: GCF_002078875.1. Lineage (NCBI taxonomy): Eukaryota > Metazoa > Chordata > Aves > Galliformes > Numididae > Numida > Numida meleagris. Next base: position 3,041,534 of record NC_034430.1, on the reverse strand, counting down.
AACCTCACACTTTTGAAAATATAGTCCAGGCATGCTGCATGCTCATAAAAGGGCAGAGAGTCCACGGATGGAATAGAAAAAAATAGCTTAAAATGTCATCAGAAGCTGTTACGATCTTTGGTGAGTTTCTTTCTCCCCTTTATCTGATCTCCATTTATTGTTCTTTCGGTCTTTACCTGACAGTAACAGAAGAAATTCGGAGCCAGAAGCTGCCAGGGCCACCTGGTGCTGAATGCCCTGCCCAGCTGGGCAGCAGCCACTGCTGCGCTCCATCAGCTCTCAGAGGTGGTCCCAAAGGGTATGCAAACCCTTTGCAAGGGTTGTTGCTTGTTGGCCTGCGGGGCTGCCTGCTCCTGTGCATGGGGAGTGGTGGATGGGAGCATCTGCAGATTGCCTCAGCAGTGTGGGTAAGGGAATCTTGCAGCAGTTCTCAGAGCCTGTGCAGCTCAGATTCCAGAGAAGATTAGTGGGGCTCATTATAGCTTGCCTATCTTACTGAAGCAGCTCATTTAATATAGGCTTTTCTCCCAGAAAGTGGGAGCCTCCCATTTCCTAATGAATTTTTCCTTCTAGTAGTGGAAGTAGTACTGAGATTTCATTGTACTGATAGGAATGTCTGGGGAAGAAGATAGAGGGTCCTCCTGTCTGAGGAGTGGGGTGGACCTGGAAGACTGTGGCAGAGCTTGGGGAGCTCTAGCAAGACTGATGTGCTAATGCAGGCACTGTTCTCTCAGTCCATGCATCATTGCCTGTGTCAACATGTGAGTTGATTTAGCTGCTCTGTATGATGAGGAGTTGGTCTTTTCAGCCATCATTAAGGTTTTTTCCTGAGGTTGATGGCCTTGAGGCAAACTCTGCTTTCACCTATTGTGCGTTCCTCTCTATCGACCCCTGGAGGTGCCTGGGTCAGAGGAACAAGCTGAAACTGGGATTAACTGGTGTCAGTTGGAAACCAGCAGCACACAGGTGGGCTCCTTCTCTCTGATGTGAATCCTTCCCTGCGCCTGGGGGCTGGCAGCAGTCTGAGAGAGCTGCAGACTTGGATCTATGTAGCTTTAACCAAGTTCAGGCACTTTGGTGCAGTCTGGCCGCTAGAGGCAGGAGGAATGTCCTCTCCTTTCTCTGACTGGTTGAGGATGCTAGTAATGTTCCTCTGAGATGACATAGCTCTGCAGGAAATGTTGAAAGAATGGCAGGTTCCTGTTTCTTCCTAGGAGCTCAGTGGAATACCCAACACTCTCCAAAGGTGTTACTGCTGCTTTCATGGGGAAAGAGAATAAAACAAAAACTGGTATGTGGTAGTTCAGGAAAAACAAGGGCTTTCCAGATTGCAACCTGCTGACTACTGAGCAGCTCTTTTGGGGGGACAGCTCGGGGCAGGGAGCTCATTAGGGGCCCAGGCTTCATCTCTGAGATGAACATTCTCACAGGTTCTCTGGTTCTGCATTTCCAGAAGACATTCTTTGGTCTCTCTTGTGCAAAATGCCTGAGCCTGGGTGGGACGAGCTCTGTGGCTGCAGTGTGGGGTAATTCTGTGGCTGGCCTCGCTCGATCAATGCACACTGACTCCTGGGGACTGGTGATTGCCCAAAGAGCAAATTGCTGTGCTTTGGGCTTGGACAATGCCTGCCAGGGTCTGGCCTTTCTGCCCTACCCACAGCACCAGTTAGGCTGATGGGGAGAGGTGGGCAGGTTAATACCTGAGTGCAGACCTTGCCAAATGCTGATGATGAACTCAGCTGCTTTTTGCTCTTTGAGCAGCTTAGTCTCCCCCTGCGATTTGGCTTTGAGGGGAGATTAAGTGTTCAAAAGCTCTATTTACATTTCAAAAATGAATCAGGACCTGGTGTGAGATCAAAGTGGAAGTAGGGTTTGGGTGCATCGATCAGATGGCCAGGGTGCTGGGGCGTCCTGCCTTCCTGCATCTTGTAAAGGATCAAACAAGAGTTTGGAAATGCAAGAACTGTCAGCATGGTTCATTTTCTTGTAGGTAAGAGCTTGTAGTCCCCGGTGTTCAGATGCTTGCCTCAAAGAGAAATAATTAGTGGCATTTTTTCAGGTTAATTAACCACTGCAGCGTAGACATGGGGCCCTCCTCCCTTCCTAACCCACCCTTCCTTGCCCAAATGCTGCCATCCACCAGCAAACAGAATGGGACCCTGTTATTCAGCGTGCACATTTGACTCTGTCACTGCTCTTAGGTGTAGTTGGAGCTCGCATGTATCCTAATGACAATGCACCCAAACCTTGAACCTGGAAACTGGCATACAAGCAAACTGCATTTTGTGTGCATCACTGTGTCTGTCTGTATTTAGGAGCTGTGGATTCCCACACTTTGGGGGCTTTAAACCTGCTGTGCACTGGAGGATCCATGCAGCAGACAAAGCATCAGCCGTTGTGGGGAGAGTTGTCCTCTGTGCCTCATTACAGATGGAGACATGAAGCGACCACGTGGCTGCTGAAGGACAGGTTTTGTTCCCCTGGCTGCTGCTTGGGAAACCCACTGTAAAGAGGAAGAAACATCCTAATTTTCTTCTGTACCTCCTACCGACCTGTCTTGCTTTTCCCCACCTACAGGCTCTGGTTAAGCTCTGGAAAGAGGCTTAGATCAGTGGTGACTTCTTGTTCTTTAATTCATGTAAATGTTCTTTTTAACTATCTTGGAGTCTTAAACGACCCTCTGGGGAACCTTTTGTGTTTATGATTATTGAAGCAAAAGTTTATTCCCCTTAAGCACAAAACAATTGGGGAATTGAGTGAAAGAACCAATTTGTTTTCTCGCATATGCTGCAAATGCAAAGGTCAGGTATGACTGACATAGCAGTGGGCAATGCAACACTTGGGAGAATTCCCCAGAAAAGCAGTGAAAATGTTTGGTTTCTGAGCTGAGCAGCAGCACAAGGATTTGTCTGGCTGTATCCAGGGCCATGAAGAGCTCACGAGGTGTGGGATGGGCTTTGCAGGAGTCTGGCTGCTTTGGTGCACGCAGAGCTGCGGGCAGGCACCCAGAGCAGCACGAAGCCTTGGCAGCAGGGAGCGCTTCCCTTGAGGTACTGATGCTGGAAGGGCACGTGAATACACCACAAAAGGGTCGTTCACCCTGGGAAAGGAGTCTGAAGCCTTTAGATGCAAGGGTTTAGTAGCTACAAAGCCAACCTTCTTCCCCCTGCACAGCTTCTCCAGTTGTGTGGCTCTCATCTCCTGCAGCAACCTGTTGTCGTTCCATGAGAACAGCATCCACTTGTTTTCAAACCTCGTGCCTGCTAACTCCAATTAATACCCCATCGTTCTCTTATTACAAACGACCCTTTGTCTTTACTGTCCGTGCCTGTTGTGTGTCCATGGCTGACCTGTTTCCAGTTGCCTCCTCTCCAACCTTCTGCCAGGAAAAGCTGCGTGGAGCCCATGTCCAGAGCTCCCTAAAGCAGCCACTGGTGGGGCTGGCCTCGTGGCTTTGCACTGAGTGAGCTGGGCTCAGCATCCCTCGCTGTGCCCACGGAGCATCTGTGTGCTAGATCACCCTGACACCAACTCGCTTGTTCTTTGTGTACCAAGTTATGATCCAGCCACTCCAACAGACATGTAGAAAAGAAAACTAACATGGCCTCTAAAATCAATGAGCCAGTAAATAGAGAGCTATAAATAATCAGGAGAGGATTTAATTAGCAGAAAACTCCCTTGCAGCACGCTGGTGCCTATGGCAGTCTCTGGTCTGGAGCTGCCTCCCCTGCTCTGACTTTCTCCAGCTGGTGTAGGCTCCCATGGTGCAGGGAACCCCAGAGAGGTAAAACTGGAACCTATGTCCATGCTATGAAGCATCTTCAGCCTGAAATGACCAAACCTCGTGCATTCTGGCAGGATTCTGGGGGCTGCATGGGAGGCAGAGCCGCCAGCTGAAGGGAGGTGCTCTTGGGGAGGAGCCCATCCACGCAGCCCTCCCTCCCTCCCTCCCAGTTACTCTGTGCCTGTTTGCTTTTTCAGCCGTAATTCAGTTTTCCCCTCATTTGGTTCACGTTTGTGATTTCACTTAAGGTTTTCAGGTGGAAGTGTGCTACTGAGCAGCATCAGCCCAGAACTTCTGAGATTTCTGGGAACCGCTTCACCGATGCGAGGTGTGCTGCATCATGTGCAGACTAATTTCATTATTGAAAGAATGATTCCATTAGGTCAAAGCAGACTGTAAAGATCCCTCTCCTGTGTTTTACTGCCTTTACTGAGCATCCAGCCATATGCCTCCTTAGTAGCCACGTGCTGTTTGGTTTTATTAATGCTTGCATCTGCTGGTGATTTGAGCAAGGGCCAAGGGTTCAAAACTGGAACTCAAGGACCCTCTATTACTGAAGGATTTTATTAGCCATCAATCTGCTACATAGTGCCAGTGTTGCCAGTGGGGAATAATACAATCAAACCTCTCTCCCCACTGGTGACAGCCCCACTCTGCTGCAAGGATCCGCATGACTTCATCTGCCTCGTTAACCATCCCGGAGTAAGTGCCTTTCAGGAGGAGAAAATACTTGAGCGAAATACAAAGAAACATCTGTGAATGTAGGAATACACCCAGGACTTGCTTTTCCCAGTTCCACCTCTGTCCTGAGCTCTCTGGATGGATTTTGCTCCATGTTAGACTTGCATGTGTTACTCCATTGCTAAAAGGACATGAATCCCTTCTACAAAAGGATTGAACCAAAGCGTCTTATGTTTCTGGCACTGAGATCACAGAATCACAGAGGTTGGAAAAAAAGAATCACCAAGCCCAACCATCGGCCCATGCCCACTCACCATGTCCCCAGGTGCCATGCTAACCAGGTGATCGCACCTGGAGGCCGATAATTCCCTTTTTTAAGACTGACATTGCTCCATAGCTTGGGCGCTTCCTCCTCTTCCCTGTAAATGTCACAGAACACATCATAGCACAGCCACCCTCGTGTCCCTGCAGCCACCATGGATGGGGATGACCCCTCCTTTCCCACCCCGTCCCTTCCCTTTGCAGGCTCTGTAATCATAACCGAGTGGTAATACAGAACTGTGTGGCTGTTCAGGTCCGCTGAAATCAGTCTAATTGCCTTTGGGATGAGGGGAACGCAGCTCTTTGAGTAACAGAAGGAGGGATGATGAGAGGACCAAGCACTGCTTTCAGTTCCTCTAAACGCAGAACGTGGAAATGCGAACAGGGCTGCTGTAGATGTCCACCAGCACAGCATTTCAAAAGCTGGCTGTGAGGAATAAAAGGAATGTGGTTCTGAGAGAGAAAGCTACAGGAGAAAAGCAGCACTACCAAACAGAAAACAAAAAAAAACAATAAGATGTCAGTACTTGGTGCTGGTGGCTGTGGGGCCGGGCTGTAGGTGCTCAGAGCAGAGGCTGAGCAGCCCCCCAGGTGTGTGAGCTGCCCCTCGCCCTCTGCGTGGGGCTGTGGCTGTCCCACAGCCATCATGGGATTGCTCTGCAGTGAGCTGGAATGTTGGCCCCCAGCCTTCCCAGTCCTGGAATTCAGGTTTTTATTTCCTCTGTAAACTGCGTGGCACAAAAGCAAGGGATGAAAGCACGCGCTGCTTCATAGCCCGGGAGCACCGGGGTGAGCTCCTGCCAGCAGTGCAGCTGGTCACTGCGGTGCAGCATATGGAAGCAGTAAGTTCCTGTCCTTTCTTCTTCTACCTGTCGTGCTGGGATTGCGCTCAAGAGAAAAATATTTCATTGTCCGGTAGCTAAAGCTGCCCTTAATGCTGAGCTTCCCCTGTCCGCTGACTGCCCCCAGATTATGTGAGATGGGAAACAGCGCGGTGACTCCATGGCAGGTGACAGGCAGGAAGCATGCGGGGACCTCCCAAAAAATTTGCTGCCGGGACAGAAGTCCTGGCACTCTGCCTGTTTGTGAGCACACGAAATTAGATGTGAAAGTTCGTCGTGTGGCCGACCACCGTGCTCTTACAGAACCAAAGAGCTGCGCTGCGGGCACGGAGCTGGGGCTCTGCTCATGGAGGATTGGGGACAACGTGCCCCCACCCTGCTCCTTCCTTCCCGCAGCTCTGCCAGCATCTCGCTGGCGGATCAGCTCCTCTTCTAACTGGGGAAGACGAAACAGCGACAAAAGAAACCTACTTCGGGGTTCTGTTTTCTCGGTGCATCGTTTGTAGCTCTCCTATATTAAATTTTATTGGGGCCATTTCATGCATAAACTTCATTTTTCTTTTGTGCTGGAGAAAACCCGAGCGAAGATTTAATGCAGCTCCATTTACAAATCTCATTGTGACGGCAGCCTGTCATCGGTGCTGTGCAGGGACAATGCAGGGGAGCGAGGGGAGTGCAGAATCCGTCCATCAGCAGGGGGAAAGGCTGGGGCTTTCATTGCACCTGGCTGGGCACACGGACTCGGGGATTTGGAGGCAGGTGCTTGCATTTGCTCTGAGCGTTGGCTCCACACTGGTGGAGGTGGGGGTGCAAAATTCAAAGCCAGACTGCCCACAGTTGGGTGTTGTATAGCAGGGGCTGGGGGTGAAGTCCTGGGGCTTCTGGAGGTAAGGGGAGAAGCTGCTGGGGCTGGATGGGATGAGGATATTGGCAGCTGGGTGCAGAGGTTGGGGAGGTTAAGCTGTGCCTTACGCTTCAGTTATTCCATAAGCTTTCAGCCACCCACAGACTCATGCTTTAAGTACTGAGAAGGTCTGAGTGATATGACTCCATTGTATTTCAGAGTCACTTACTGCTGGGTTTCTCACGCCGGTGCTGTGGTTGGAAAATAAATGGTTTCTTCCTTCTGCAGAAAGTTGCAAGCACTTTCAGAAGTCTTAAAAGGAAGAATAATTTTTAGGCTCTCAATAACTTGTTTCCAAACCCTTCTTCCCCACCTGAAAAGATAACTAAAAATAAAATATCGACGGTTTTGTTGGGATTATCTTAAAGGGCTTCAGAAACCGATGGCCTGGGCTTGAAGTGAGATTGTTGCTGCTGTTGTCAGTGGGCAGCAATTCAGTGCACTTCCCAGCGAGTCCTAAAAGCTCACACCTCTGTTCCTTAGCTCCCCGCTACGGCTGCGTGCCATACTTGGTGGTGAAGCAATTCGACTTCGTAGGGCAACCATCGGTTCAGGCTAAGGGAGGAGAGGAGGAATGCCCAACTTTCTGCTCCAGAGCCCCTTGAAGGTTGGCCTGCTTCTGTACCAGAGCAGGGGAGCTGGAGCACTGAGCTGGAGAGGTGGGAGCAGATGAGCAGGAAGGCACGAAATGGGCAGATTTCTTAGTGGCGTTCGTGCTATCCGAAGTGCATTCATCTCACTGCTTCTGCCATCAGCAATTCCCCAGGCGCCCTGGAGCAGTCTCTGATTCTTAGGGAAATTTCACGTTTTAAGAACTGCTTATGCAAAAAAAGAAAAAAAAAAAAAAAAAAAGAAACACACCTTCCTGCAAAACAAAGTAAAAATGACAACGAATCCAGCGAGGTGTGCTTTTAGAAGTGCTTCGGTTTTAACTCTTAACAGAAATGATGTTAAGATTCTTTGTAAGTGGAAAGCAATAGATTAAAAGATGATAAAAACACTGTTCTGGCAGTTGCACACCTTAGGGTTTTTCTCCTCAAAACCCACAGATTTTCGTAATTTTCTTGGGGAAAAAAGCTCTAACTAAAAAAATCATCTGTTTCTTTGGGAAAACGCTCCTATTTCCAAGGCAGGGATGAAAGCAGTGGCCCATCCTTGAGTTTGGGAACCTCTCAATCCCCATTTGCCTTCACTTTCACAGTGAGCCGTCCCCTCATTGCAATTCATGTCTGGAATCTTGCAGAAATCCAAGTCCTTGCTCATTAAGGTTATGTTCCACATCTCCAGCAGTGATGTCCCACAGCCCACCACATGCAGGGAGCTTTGCCTTGGCTCGGGTCCGCATTTTCTTTCCTAATGCTTTTTGCATCCAGAGCTTTTCAGGCAGATCGCCCCAATTTGGCTTCTTGGGAAGGTATCAGTTCCACATTTCTGCTTCTTTGCTCCCCATGCTCAGGGGCACGTGGGCACACAATGTCCTGCTGTGCTGTTGGTTTTAGCACTTTGCTGGATCTGCTGAAGATCTCCTGTCTGCAGGAAGCCCAAAACAAGGCTGAGCCTTCATGGCACCCCCAGAGCATCCCCACAGGACCCAGCTCTGGTGCACACACCTCCGTGAAGCGGGCCAGCATCTCCAGGCCCTCTCCTTTCCACCAAAGTGCCCCGAGATCTCTGGATGAAAAATGCTTTATGAAATTGTTGTTCTCTGGAGAGCAATAGAATTGAATGAGAGCCTTGCTGTGGAATTTGTAAAGCCAACTACAGCTTCTGATGGCAAACTAAACCTTTGCTGCAGGACTCCACAGGCTGGAATGTTTCCATTCCCAAAATGCCTGGAATAATCCAATTCACTAAAAGCATTGGGACACTAAGTGAACGGAACAAAACCCCTACAAATATAAAGATAATCGAGACTGTGCTCCTTTCATCCATTTCCCAGCAACGTGGGGCTGATATCCTCTCTGGTTCTGCTACCCAGATGGGTCCACGGTTGCAGGAACCCGCTCTGGCCCTAAGGTGGTTTCAGATTCATTCATTGCTCTTCCATAGTGTGCAGAGCATCGTAGCCCCGTGGCCGCCGGCCCCGTGCTGGCAGCTGGCTTGGGGCGTTGGGCTCGGCTCCAAGAATAAGCAGTTTCCAAGGCATTAATCTTTATAGTGATTATCTACAGCAAGGGCTTCGTATGGCTTTTGGAAGTCGGTCTGGGGTGTGGGTTTTTTTATGTCTTTTGGTGAATTTGAGTTGATTTAAAACTCGTGGCTCCTTTTCAGAGAGACCGTCCTGTCCTGTGCGTGGTGGGGTGAGTGGGGAGGTGGCAGTGACTTGGCCAGAAGATGCTGAGAGGCTGCTGGGATTGGGTCTGCCAGCAAGCTGGGGTTGAACCTTGAGGACACAGGATGAATCCCATCTTTTTGGAGGCATAGAGCAGGAGCTGCCCGCAGCCTGCAGTCCTCTAGGAGGGAGATGTTGACCCGTGGTCCTCTTGGTGTGGGTCTAGCCAAAACACATGGGGTGCTCCCTGTGTCCTCACCACCCCACCACCAGGTCCCGCACATCAGGGCAGAGGCTGGGAGCAAAGAGTGGGTTTTCAGCCCCTGCAGTGGGGAGCCAGGCCCTGCAGCACAGCAGAGAGAGGGGATTGGAGGAGAAGTGGGAGGGGGATCATCATTTAAGTGCAAACATTAAAGCTGCATTTAACACCATTTTTAATATGTGCTTAGCTGCGACGTGATATTAGGCAGTGAGGTAAGTGACAATTTATGCAGCATTTTGAGATTAGCTGTAGCACAGAGAGTAAAGCAACTTTTTTTTGTCATGGTGACTATAATGGCAGCTAAAATCGCTCGAGTCCAAGCCCAAAAAAGTGTATGTTTGGGGGAGGGGAAGGAGGATATTGCAGAGTTTTCTGCCTTCGTGTTAAAATGAAGGGAATTTTGAAGCTCTGAAATACAGAAATCACTTCATTTTGGGAAATCTGAGAGTGCAAGGAGAGCCAAAGCTGCATTTCCCGATCAGCAGATGCTCTCTGGGAATAAAAGCCCTGGGTTTCACGCACACCCAGAGCTCCTGGGGTGATTCTGAGTACATCTTAGTGACTTTTTTTTTCAAGATTCAGATCCATTCCCAGCACGAGGCCCGCTGTGTGCTCTCTGGTCGTGGAGGTGAGTCGTGGGGACCGCTCTCCGTTATCTGCACGCCTGCGCAGCAGCTCGCTGCTCACAGTCCCACGCTGTTTCCAGAAGGACATCGTGTTTCTGAGCCCAGCCTAGATCACAGAGAGGGGAAAGTCATTGATCTCTGGTGCGTGGTGGCTTATCTCAGGGCACCATGGGTGAAATTTCTTCCTTATCTGAAAGGCCATTGAAAGACCCACGCGCTGCTTGTTTCGTATAAAACTTCAGCCAGATTTGAGTCTGTGCACACAGTGATTTTTGTTTTAATTTGTTTCTTTTTTTTTTTTTTTTTTTTTCCTAGCCAGCAAAGAGAAAGCAAGCCCCAGTCTTGAGCAGAAGATAAGGAGCAGAATGCCCTTGCATCTTCCATCCATGCACCTGAGGTTAACAGTCGAGGAACCCAAGGCCAGGGTGAGTACAAATCAGAGCTGGAAGAAATCCTGCCCTGTTGGAACACTGATACACAATATCCAGCTGCCCATTTGGAGAGGAAGGGTGTTTTTTAACAATTAGGATGTTTTTTTTCCTGTCAGTGTAAGATGCCAAGTGACAGTTTTACCTGCCAGGTGACAACTGTCCCTCTGCAGGATGAGTTTCAGCACTGGGACACGCTTCTGTAGCCATCTGTGCCCGGGTCTGCTTCTTGAAGCACGTGGGATCCTGTCTTCCTGCATGGTTCCATGAGTGCTGCGTGTTCCCTGTGATACATGCAATAATTCCTGATTCTTGAAAGTGTATTTTGATTACATTCTTGAGTAAGAAAGATATTAGGACTTCTTTCATAGCGAAGCCCCAAGGGCTATTGTCAGACCCCCACCATCCAGCTGAGGAAGGTTGCTAGCTCCAATTCCCATCTAAATCACTGCAGCCCCTATGCACTGTGCAGACAGATGTCCAGCCCAGCCTGCACATGGTGCCCGGGCACAGGAGGGCAAACCAAAGAGGTTGTTGATGTTCCTGGATGCATTGCTAGAGCTGCTGGTACCCTGACCCATAAAATCACATGGGTAGTGTGACTGCGTCGTGCTGCCTGCATGTGTGGCTTGGGTACAGAAGCTGCCAAAAAGTGCCAAAGAACCTCAATTAGCATCTGGGCAGCATGGTTGTGGCTGTGGCTGTCAGAGTGCTTTTTATACTTGTTGTGCTCTAAATCAATATTGAGGTTGGGAGTGGAACTGTGAGGAACTGTGCTGTTCCTTCAGGTCGCTTTGCCCTGTAATCGCTGCAGCACAGCACAGTGCAGTACAGGGAACAATCCCTCCTCCTCTCCCTGCCAGCCTGCTTACATAGGCTCCATCATCTTCTCACTAGAGGCAGTCGAGCCATATTCATTGCACAGTTTGTTTGCGAGCTTGGCATTTTTCATCATTTAATAATATGCAGCAAACGGTTTTTCACACTCTTAGAGCAGCCCCATAAAGCACTGCAATGAGCTTTGGCAGTAATTTTACTCAGCGCGTTTATTGCATCAGTTGTTGAATAGAGCTGTCTGTGCATCTTAATCAGAAACTGCCCCCCTTTTATTCCTGCCAACAGGGGAGAGTGGAGCTGGGGACAGGGGAGGGCTTTGGGGAGACACCTCAATCACATTGAGTCAGAAAGTCATCGCTTTTGTTGAACCTCTGCTGGAGGTTTGAAGCGTGCGTTTTAAGCTAGAGGGAGCCCTGTTGTTCACCACGGGCAATTTTAGTCCTGTTTTGGCAAATGACCTCATTTTGTATAATAACAGTGCATCCAGGCAGGCTGTCGCTGGGTGTTAGCAGGTCTGGCCTGGTTTTCTGCTCTCAGAATCACTTAGCATTGTCAGTGTCCATTGCTGGTGGAGGAGGCTCAGACCTCCAGGGTCAGGCAGTGCATGTTTCCCCGGTTCCCCCACGTTTCCACCTGTCTATGGAGTGAGTGCTGGATGGGACTTGGTAAGACACAGCTTCCTGTGTCCAGCTGGCCAACGGTAGGATGGGTGAGTGGTGGGAGCTGCTGGGATGGTGCGGGATGTCTTCCCCTGGCCGTTGTAGCCAGCTCTTACCCTCTGTGTATAACTCTAACCACTAGATGGAGGCACAGATCGATGCTCAGGGCGTGCAAGTTCCACCATGGAAATCATTGTAATCCCCATTTTCAGCTGCTGGCTGAGCTGGTCTGCTCGGAACTACAACAGTGTGATGCATGTCATGAGCCCAGAGCAGCATATACTGGTAGGGGAGCCACAAAAATGATGAAAAGGTTTTGAGAATTGGGCCTGTGAGAGGCAGGCGGGCTCAGGAAAGATGGCTGTATGGAGGCAGGAGTGCTGTTTGCAGTCAGAGAGGAGGCTGTTGTGGTGCAAGTGGGGAGGAAAAATCATCATCAGTCACCAACAGAAGCATGAGGCTGTTGGGCTGGGCTGCAACGGGAAAGCTGCCGCTTAAGTGCTAGGAGAAACACTGTATCTCAAAGGAAAATTGATGCGTTTCAAATGGGTGAAGGGAGCTCATGGCATGCCAAACGTTCGGCACTGGGCAGAGCTCTGGGAGAGGAGAAGGCTTCAAGCAGAGCTCTCTTCACCGATGGAGCAGTGTCTGCAGTGCCTGTCCCCACGTGCTGCCACCAACACAGCCCACGCCAGCTGGGACCACAGTGAGTCCTTCTCCGGGTGCCTCTCAGGCTTTGCAGCACAGCTTCCTTCTGCTGAATTCCATCCGTGTTGCGTCGCTGCTCCTGGCACGCTGCCTGCTGTTTTCGCTGCAGCACAAACCTCGTTTGGAAGCAAACCCTGCTGCTGGAGTGCTGGCACGAAGTGCTGGAAGGAGAGAGCACCACGGCGGCCACTGTGACCCCCTCCGTGGTCAAGAGCACCTTCCTCCATGCACAGCCTTCAGGCATCACGACTAGCTGGGGCTGGGATCCAGGTGCTGGACACATCTACCCCAAAAAGCTGATGCGTGTCACCAACCACGGGTCTTTGGCAGAGGAGTTTGTGGCCAACAGCCGAAAAGGCTGCAATGCAAACTCCGGTCAGCCTGCAGCTCCCTTGATCCAGCTGAACAAAGCTGACAACCTTCATTTTTAGCCCTCATCTCAGGACCACGTGCTGCAAAGCACAGGGAAATTAGTGTCATTAGCGTGGAGATGCAGGAGGAGGGCTCTGGCCAGCTGGGCTGGAGGTCCTGGCTCAAGGGTCAGCCCAGGGGCACAGCCCCATTCAACCCGTGTCCTGATGGGACGTTCTGCACCTGTCTCCAAGTCAAAGCTACACCTATGCTCGTGGGGATGAAGTGGTGCAGTCTTGCAGAGCATTTCTGTTTCCCCTGGAATAAAGAATTATGCTAGTATAAAGTATTTCTGTACGGGAATGTGCTCCTCGCATAGTTATTAATTCATTATTGGTCATGGCCAAACTCACTCCTCTACTAAGTCATCTATTAAATGAGCCAAATGAAATTTATTAACAGAGCGTTGATCATTTAAGTCTTTTAGCATAGAGAAACGGGCATAATGGAATAGGAGAAGTAATAATTTTATGCCCTGCTTCTGGTCCACACTCCGGTGTGCTCGCAGCGCCCCGTGTTATGGCTGTAATTGGTCCTGGAGCTTCTTCCCAAACCAGCACATCGGGTGGTCTTCACTTAAAGACAAAGTGAGTTTCCTTTTGGACACTGAAAAAAGAATCAGAAAAACAGAAACAAGCCTGTAGAGGAGCTTAGCCAGGAGGAAGAAATTCTTATTTGAGCAATAACTTGGGTGTTGTCATTGCCCATCGTAGGCAGCAGCCAAGCACCAGTCCTGTAGGACCTCGGCCCTTCAATGCACTTCTTGAAACAGGGGAGCTGGGGCAGGCTGCGGAGCCCAGACAGGGCAGAAAGCAGAGTCCCAGAAATGACTCCTTGGGGCTGAAGAGAGCCCAGCACCGGCACCAGGCAGCTCCCTGCCTCCGCTAGAGGTTGCCCCAGTGTCGCGTTCTGGGAAGGAAGCGGCGCGTCCCCGGAGGGAAGTGGCTAATCACCGCTTTGTACAATTAGACTCAGCCTTTATGGAGCTCTGATCATTTATGTTGGCAGAGCTGAGTTTGTTTCTAGTGGATATAATTTAGCCTCCAGGTAGACGGGGAGATTCGTGAGGTTTTTAGTGCTGAGTCTGCTCGGTGGGGGAGCGCTGCTCTGTTTCCTCCCCAGAATTAAGAGGAAATCATAAACATATCTCGGGGTGAGCACTGCAGGCCAAAGGCTCTCACCTTTGGGAGCCCCGCAGATGGGGACGTGACAACTGAGTGATGTTTTGAGGATCTCATTGTCACCTAAATCTTGCATTTTCCTACCTAAAATGGCAGACGGGTCCCTCAGTGTTGGGCCACGTCAAAGATGCCCAAAGCTCTCAGCTCCTAATGAAGTTAAATAAGATTTAAGCTTCATGGGTCTCAATTACTTTAAATGAGACTGTACAAGATTAAGTCACAGAGATGTTGGGGTGGGGGGCACAGCCCTTCCTTTCTTCCATCTTTAATTCAGTGTGGGGATGGACAGAGGGGCGAACACGGAGCACCTCATAGTGAAAGCATCACTTCATGCCCTGTGCTCGTCCCTGCAGCCCCCCCAGACCCCCCTCCCCCCGCCCTGGGTCACTGCAGTGTCAGCTGTTGTCATTTCGGTGATGGATGAGTTCTGACTGAGACCTGGAACCCTTTCCCATTCACACCGCGCAGCATGAAACGAAGCAACACATGAATCTCTGTGGGATTTCCTCCTTAATTCCACCTCCTTTGCTGCTACATGCAATCAAATATTTGCTTGCTGATATTCAAGAGATCATAAAATGCTCTGAGAATGAATGTGGGAACACCCTTTAAAAAGCTGCATAACCCTCCTCTCTACCCACAGACAAATCCATATATTGTCCCCAGCAGGTTCTGCTCCTGATCTGCTCCTACAGACCTTAAAATGGAGGTGGTATGTTCTCTGTGGGCTCCTTGTCTGGTGCTTCCCTGTCCCTACTGTCACCACCGCTGCATGGCAGCACTGCCTGCATCTGCATCTGCCTCTGTGCCATCCAAACAAGCTCCCTCCATCCCGGCTGATGAAGGATTTTGCAATAACAGGGCAAGAGGGGTTGTCACAATTCACTGGTGGCAGGTTTACATTTGACTTCAGTGGAGCTCATGAAAGTCTGCAGCATGAAACAGACATTGATTTTCCATAGTGTGTCTGGGTTTGGTTTTTGTTACAGGGATATGCCTTGCAAATGTTGAACTAGAAATTGAAATGTCTCTCAATAGTATATTTCGAAACCTTTTAGTAGCTTGCCGGTGTTATTGCTAGTGGGCTTAGTGATGGTGCTCCCGAAAGCAGCACAAACAAATGCATTTTGACATTTTGCATAAAGCACTGGCGTAAGAAGCAGGAAAAAAAAGATGTGCTGCTCCTAATTGATTCAGCAGATCACCTGCTGCTCCGTGCCTCAGTTTTCCCAGTTTTTGCCTGTTTGAGCTCTTTGTTTAGTCTCTCTCCTTGCATGTTTGCATGGTGCCAAGTACAGAAGGTGCCTGGTTTTGCTTCGAGTTCTGAAACGCTTCCATAAGGCACACAGTCACTCTTCTGTGCTGGTGTTTAATTGCCAGATCCCTGGGGTTTCTCTGCATATCCCTAGCAGAAGCCAGCACGCAGGGTTGACCTCTCTGGCTCGCTCACTCAGCCTGCCAGCGTCTTTTCAATTATTTTCTCCCCATGTTGCTGTTTACATTTTGTGCTCACATCCTTTGCAGCATTTCCACTCACCTTCCAGCAGCCCGAATGCCTCCTAATCTGAAGTGTATTTCAGCCTTATCTCTATCAAAGCAGAAGGGTAGGGGAGTCGTCCTCATTCCTGATCCATAAGGATGCTGAAGCTGTCAGCTGCTCATCTTGGCTTTCCCCGGCGTTTCAGTAAGTTGCAGACGATTCTTCTGTCAAGAGCACCAAGGACAAAATGAAACTTTCTTTTTTTCCAGGGCTGCACGTTAATCTCTTCTCAACGTGCCTGGAAATGATTGCGTTGTCATGTTTCTTTGCAGGCTTTCAGGGAGTTTGCTTGGTCTCCTTGCAGAGTGTCCTCCTGTAACAATCCCGTAGCTGAAGCACTTGGGCTGCTCTCTGTCTGTGCCAGTGTCACCTGGTTGTGGGATTCCTGCTGGTACTGCAGGGAGAAGTGCCTGTGCCCCCAGTTTTGGTGCTGTACTGGAAGAGAAGCAGAGCAGATTGTGTTAGCTGAGGGATGGGGGAGGACCAAAGGAAACAAGAGAACTGGGATTTTTGGACATACTGGACTCCTCAGGTCTTTCTGGGCAGCTTGGGGGCATTAGGGAGTTCCCCAGCCTGCTCCTTGTTCCAGTCAGCCTCAGCACCCAGTGTCCTGGGGTCTTGGGGGAAATTCTTATCAGTGGGGAGACCAAGCTGCAGGCTGAGCACGGGATGTCCAGGGCTCTCCTCTCTCCATAAAGGATTATCTCAGTTGCCTGCCATGGTTCTCCGTGTTCTTCTTTTATTTTCTCCACTTGTGTGTGGGGATTAGGGCCCTCTTTTCTCCCCCTTCCATCCACGCAGATTCATCCATTCTCTCCTTGGCCAAACGGATCCTTAGCAATAAATCCTGGACACAGCCTGGATGGGGTCTGCTGGTGGAAGAGGCTCATCTCCAGTTACAGAAAAGCCATTTCTCTTGCACGCAGAGTGAGGCTTTGTGTCCTTGTTGTCCATCTTCATGTGGTCTTGATGATCTTACAGGTCTTTTCCAACACAAATGATTCTATGTCTCCCGGATTTTACCCAGATCCACGAGGTTCTGCTTGTTGTCACCTGGAACTCTGGCTGAAATTTTGACATTGATCAGCCTCAGAGTTACAGCGAGCCCCAGCAAACAGCCCCACTGCTGTGCTGACAGTGAGAACTCACTTCTCCCAGGAGCAATAAAGTAGAGGTGACAGAGAGCTGAGTGCACGGAACAGGCACCCATATATAACTGTGTAATTACTGGTATCATTGAAATGATAGATATAAAGACCTAGTTAGCAATGGAGCAGGCTCATTAGCATAAAAACTACAAGCACAAAAATACACTGAAATGACAAATACAAGGAAGCCATATGAGATTTGCATTAAATTAGTGACTGCATGAGAGATGCTATTTAAATGGCAGGTGACTCAAAAATTTCTTTCCCTTTTAGCGTAAGAGGCTGAAATGTTCATTTTCATGGTAAACAGGAACTACACATTGATTTCCAGCTTTGAAACATCTCTGCAAAAAGCACTCCCAGTAAGTGGGGTTGAAGTCACTGAAATCAGAGGACTGGCTTGCCCTACATGTCTCTGAAACGAAGCAGCACAGCTTGAATTGCTTCCATAGACTTGTTAAAAAAAACCTGCCGTGACAACAACGACAGAAAAAAAAAAAAACCTGTGTCTGGGGGTGGGAAATCAATTCCCGTACAATCTTTTGTGAACGCGATCTGATGACTGATTTCAAGGCAGAAGCTTGTGCCAGGAGCTGGATGTGCCCGCTGGGGCAGCCTGCCTTCGTGTGGCACCGAGGGTTGGGGGTCGGGCTGGTGGATCGAGATCTGCTGCTGCGGATCCCGTTTGTAAGAGGTGACCAGGTGAGATCCTGACCTTGGGCTGGTGCACAGGCGTCTGTCTCTGACTGTAGGAGGAGTCCTGCAGCCTGCTCCCAGCACAGCACTGTATCACTTCTTACCCCTATGCCTGAGAAAACTGCAGGTTAGTGCATCACTTAGAAGTTAATTTGCACACAGTTAATGACGCAGGCACAAGCTCGGTGTAAGGTGGGTAAATGGGTATAACCATCTCATTCCCACTTAGGTTTATCCCAGGCACATGCTGGGAGAGCAGCACGTACTCAGTAGGCTTGCAACCAGCGAGCTGTGCCACGGGAGTGAACTCCACAACTTCCTGACGTAGGGAGGCTTTAAGTAAGAGATTTTGAAAAGGTTATACTTTGACTGAAGGAAGTCTTAACCTAACACACGGCTAAGTGATAGCTATTTTTGGAATGAGAAATGTCATGTCTTTCTCAAGGTGGACCCGTCTGAAGCAGGTCACTGGGCAGTGACACCTTGGAGGACGTTTTTCTACCTGGGTTTAGCGGGTGATCGCTGTTTGACGAGCTGCTCGGCTTGAGTTCAACCATGTAATTTGCAGAGGACTGTTCGAAGGGGTTCGTATGCTGCGAATCAAAGGAAGAAAATTCTACTCTTGGTAATTAAGATGGAACGGCTAATTATTTTTCTCTGTCTGGAAGTTCGCTTTCTAAAGAAGGAAGGAGGAGACTGAGCTTTCAAACACTTCTATTCGTTTTGCTGCTGAAGTCCTCATTTGCACCCACCGATGTCTGCACGTATTATTTGCCACCAAGTCCCTCTGGAGGCTGAGCTGCCTGGGCGAGGAGGAGAGCAGGGCTGGTGCCGAGCTGCACGCACACGGCCACAGAATCACTGAGGCTGGAAAAGACCTCCAGCTCGAGTCCAACCCCCCCCCCCCCCATGCCCATTAACCGTGTCCCTCAGTGCCACATCTCCGTGGTTCTTGAACCCCTCCAGGTGCAGTCGGGAGCTTTGGGGATTTGGTGGGACCTGGAGCCTCAGCTCCTCTCCAGTCAGCACGTGCTAGCAGGCAGTGCTCTGCTGTCTTTCTTCTCCAGGTTCCCTGAGTGCATGACGAGTGCTAAGATCAACCAGGAGGACTGCTAGGGGGCAGGGCACTGTCCTAATCCAGTTCTAAATGGGGAACTTCACATCTCTGCCACAAGGCACAATGACTCCAGCCCCTTGGCTGCTGGGCAGAAGGTACAAATGAGAACCTCGAATCCCCAGCCCGTACAAAGGGGCCCTTGCAGCTAGTGATGGCAGGGGTGGCAGCGGCACGTGTGGCTGCTCCGGTGTCTCTATCTCTTTGCTCCCTCTCTGTAACCCCTGCCTGCCCAGCCGTGCGTCTCGTTGGGCTGCTGTCAATCACACGTCAATTCTTATTTGCCTTGGCTCAAATCAAAGCCATGTTTTGACAAAAGCGTGGCTGTCAAAGCTCCGAAGGCGAGAGAGAAAGGCAGGGAGCCAAGAGGTGGAGGGAGGAGCGGGGTATTTGTTATCCCTGGGAATGACGCATCCTTGTGCAGATGTGATGAGCGGAGCTGTGAGCTTGGCAGGTGCCTTGCTCATGCTGTTTTAGAATCATAAAATCATTTAGATTGGAAGGGATCCTTAAAGGCCACCTGGTCCAAGCCCCCTGCAATGAGCAGGGACACCCACAGCTCTGCTAGGTGCTCAGAGCTCCTCCATCCTGACCTTGGGTGCGTTCACCACCTCTCCGGGCAACCTGTGCCAGTGCATCACCGCCTTCATTGCAGACAACTTCCTCCTTGTACCCAGTCTAAATCTCCCTTCCTTTAGCTTGAAACCATTTCCCTTTGTCCTAGCACAGCAGATCCTGATAATGAGCCCGTCCCCTTCTTTCTTACAGCCCCCCCTTAGGTACTGAAAGGAGGTTTTAGGAGGGATTTCTAAACCTGTGTAGGAATTATTTTGAGTGACATCACAGTTTCTCCTTTTTTTCTTTTTTAATTCTGGGAATGGATTTATTTTTTTCCCCCAGCATTTCCTGTAAAATTCTGAGGAAATGCGGTGGCTTTGGGGACTGCTCAAACCTCTTGGTTCTGATGACTGAAACGTCTCCTTCGCGTTTCTCTTTTGAAGCTGGGCATCATTTTAATGCCAATGGGATTAAAAATAAATATTTAGGCAAAATGAAAAATCGCTTCAAAGTGGGAAATCAAACCAGTTCCTCTCCGTGGTCCTTTTTTTCCAATGACGTGTGGCTGAAGCCGAGCAACATCTCACTCATCATAAAGTGGCATTTCTGACAGAGCAACATTTATTCACAAAATGAGCTCTCAGTCTGGGATTCCTGTGTAATGCCATGAGTGTGCATTGTGGGTGGGCCCGAACGTAGAGAGGAGACAGAAATTATAGCTAATATGGACCGATGGCAATTCTTTTTTCCTGCACTAAACCAAAAGAGCCCATAATCAGCCAGAGCAGCCCCAGGCATCTGCTCAATAGCTCCGTGAGCACGTCAGACGCAATTAGAAAGCTATAGTTCTCTCTTGAAAATAGAGGCAATGAACCAAAACAATTGGACAAAAATAGGTGCCAATAAGAGCTAAGAGACTGCACGTTTTTGGTTCAGTGGCCAAATGGAAAACAAAAATACATCGGAGTTAACCCGAATTGAAATTTTTTCAATTTTTCCAGCGAAGCAAAAAGTTGGAAAAAAAAAAAATGTAAGAATGCTTTTTATTAAAAGCTTTTTTAAAAAAAAAATAATAAAAAAAATTCCATCCTGTTTCTTTCTCACCCACTTTCAGGGGACATCTCAAAGTCTATTTGATCAATCCCGATCGACGGGTGTGGAGGAGAACATACAAGTTTTGACTGAGATTATTTCGCCTGCTGCCAACTGGGGTGAGGGATATGAGGTCGGAGCTTCCAGAGGTGGGAATTGCATGAGCTGTGCTTGAAAACAAGGGGTCGATTCATCTCAGCTGCAGCTCCAGCACACGGGGAAGCACAGGGAGCGAGCTCGTGTCCTCTGAGACCCACTGTGGCCGCAGGGTCTTCCTGCACTGCTGCAGTTTGGGCATGGAGGTGTCAGTTTGCAGGATGGATTTGCTTGCTGTCTGAGCAAATGCTGACGCTTGTTACAAAGCCCGGTGCTGCCGGGAGCTGAGCGGTGCTGGATTTCACTTACAGTGTGTTTCTCCAACACATTCATGGGGTGGCACTTGCTCAGGTCCTCCCCCGATCTCCTCTCCCCCCGGAGCAGCTCCTGCTCCCCCAGCAGACGACTCTTTCGCTGTGATAATTCACCTAATAGACAGCTCATGGCAGAGCTCTGTATTAAACACTGTGCAGCAGGGAGCATAACAGCAGGCTGACTGCTGTCAAAAGGAAAAACACCGCAACCCTCGAACTGCATGTGATGGGAGTGCTTTCTTTGCAGTAAATCAAGCTGTTACCTCCCCAAACTCCTTCTCAGCACCCTCCCTCCCCAAATCCTCCAAGCCTTCATCTTTTTCAGGATGACACACCTTAGAGCACATAATTACCAGGAAGCTGCATGCATAATTTAAACAGAGACCTTCTGATTCTGTGCCTGGATGGGCCCTGACATTTCCAAGGGAAATTGAGCTCACCACCAGGTAAAGCTCCCACCGCTCTTCGAGCTTAAGAAGATCTCTGTTGTTTGCAAAGCAGTCTGACCTTAGCTTTGCCCACGCCACCGAGGGGAAGAAGTAGCTGGATTATATAAACTCGATGAAGTACATTAAAAAACAATAACAATAAATGCAGAAAGTGCTTTCTAAGAGACTCTGAGATGGAGGAGCCCAGTCCAGGACTCCTCAGGAGTGAAAGTTCAGCTTTCCCTTGGAAGGAGGGGTGGGTGGGGGCTGGGCTCCGAGGCGAGCGATGTCAGGCTCCTTGCTTGACAGCTGCACTGATAAAACTTGAGCCACTTGGCCGGGATGTAATTAGGAGTTGGGATCCAGCGTGCCTTCTTCCAGAGCCGCAACCTGAGCCCTGAAACCGAATGTGTCAGTGTGTCAGGCACTCCGAAGGGTGTAGGTGTTTTTTTTTTTTTATGTTTTCGAATAGCTCCCCGGCTTTCAGGCTTTGCAGCCCAGTTTTGCACTTAATCCCCAAGTGGTTTCTTCAGCCACAGCTGACGGCTGGGAGGGTTGGAGCTTTCTCTTTACAGGAGTTTTAGCATTTAAATGGAAAGCGGATAGGGGAGAAACAGCAGCGTTTTGGTATCTCACAAACCAGACTCCTGAAACAAATCATTGCTTCGTGGGCAGCTGTTAGCGAGCAGGGCTGGATAAAGAGGCAGCACAAAACTTCTGAGCCCCTTTGCTGTGCAGAACATGTTTCTGAGGAGCTTCATTGCCTTTGCTGAGACCCACAGAGACGGGATGAAGTAGCAAGGAGCAAGACATTGCCCAGCAGGAGTGCTCAGAGCAGCGGGAGGCACTGAGATGAGGGAGATGGGAGATGTGGGCTCATAGCTCCACCAAATTAATCCATTTTGACCGAGGTGATGGATTTGCAGAGGAGCAGAGGGGTGCCAGGCACCGGCGTTTGCCATCTTGGCTAAAGAGAGATGTCAGAAATGAAAATGCGGGTGCCTTGGGACCCCTTCTGTTTCTGCTGCCAGCCAATGTGTTTGTTAATGACACGGATAGCAGAACAGAGATCGGACGTGCGGAGTTCGGGAGCTGTATAATGATGGGAAGAGGGCCAGATGTGCTGGAGAACATGGTCTGCATGCAAGGCAAACATGACAAATTGGAGCACGGAGCCAAAGAAATGAAGATGTGATTGAATACGGACAAGTGTCAACGTGCACCAAGGCAGGGCGATCCGTACTGTGGGATGGGGAACAGCTGGCATGGCAGATGCTGCACGGGAAGGGATGGGGACTTGTAGCTGTTTCGAAGCCACGCATGAATCAGATGCAGGGAAAAAGGCAAATGTCTGGGGAAGTGTAAATAACATTATCGGCTTCACGGCACATGGGTGAGCCCTGCAGCAATATGGCCACGTGTGCTGCTGGTTTTTGATTTCATACTTCAAGAAGGACAGAGAAGGGGGGGGGCTGTGGGAAGCCTGGGGCAGATGGAGGCCTGTCAACCCCCCAGCCCCTGCCCCGCACCTCAGCTTCCCTGTGGGTTGAAGCTTGTGGTGTCTCCCAGCTCAGTGGGACTCCCAAAGCGCTGCTGTTGGAAAATGAGTTCTTCTCCTCTGGTTGTCAGGGGGAGCGAAAAACCACCGCGCTATCAGAATTCGAAATGCAATTTTACTCAGCAGTCAGTGCCTGAAATATCTGAGGCTTACATATGGGTTCAAACCCAGTCATTTTGGTTTTCAAAACTGCCATAAATGCAGATGTCCACATGATACAGACTGCTCGGTAGCAAGCAACAAGCTTTGGTTAGTTTGGGTGTGGTGATGCATGGTTCACACTACACAATGCAGTTCAGGTTAACACATGGAAACAGAGGTTACCCACCTCCAATCTGAGCAGAGAGTGTCACTGTGCCTTACTGCTGAGCTAAGCACTTTGCAGATGCGAGATTTGGGTTTTGAGGTTGTTCTGCCTCCCTGTTCAATGAACATCAAACATCTTTCCCTGTTTCCCATTCCTAAGTCAGATGCAAATCACTGACAAATACGTGGCCGATGATAGGAGCTCTCACAGCTTCAAAACTATTCCCAGTTTGATCAGGAGAACTCCGGGTGGGATAGGGCTCTCTCCCAGTTATCCTTTCCCCTACAGGACTAAAGAACAGACTGCTGAGAGCTGTTGAGACGATCTGGAGAAGATGTGAATCTGCTGCAGATCTTACTTATTAGGCCCTCAGCTTCTAGAGTAAATGATACGAATGCCCATTTTTAACCTGGGTGGTGCAGCTGTCAGTTTTTTTCTGTTAAAAAAGTCAATAAAACTCATCCCCAGAGCCCTGGGTGAACTCTGTAGAAACACTAGGGATTTAAGATTTGAGATCCGTGGGAAACTCTGACATTTCTGTATTAATTTATTTCCTGGCCATCCAAATAGCCTAGAAATAATACAAATACTATAGAAATATGATTACAAAAATAATAAAAAGCTCAAACTGAAAGATTTCAAAAGTAATGAAAATTCTGTCCCTATTCTTCTGCGGCTATCGAAGCTGCTCTCTCCACTCCTGTGGAGTCG
Organism: Numida meleagris; assembly: GCF_002078875.1. Lineage (NCBI taxonomy): Eukaryota > Metazoa > Chordata > Aves > Galliformes > Numididae > Numida > Numida meleagris. Next base: position 3,018,056 of record NC_034430.1, on the reverse strand, counting down.
TTTTGTTTTGATGAAGTCAGAGCCCTTCTCGTTGAGACCGTAACAGAAGACTTCATATCTGAAATTCTACGTTTCCAACAATAAAGGGATTCTAAAGAATGAAAGTTATAAAGGAAACCGAAACAAAACCAGGAAGTAGTGATGAGCCATTCTTCTCTTATCAAAGGGCTTCGACGTCTTTGAAACAAAACGAGAAAATGGAAACAAGAGGTTTCAAAATATGGCACGTCGGAAACGCGACGGCGAGAGATGCGTCCCCGTGATGTGTTTAGATTGTGGCAAAACCCTGCTTTCTGGTTCAGACTGTTCCAACACATCCCATGCCACCAGCACACCCTGTGCCATCGAAATCCCTGTGCCGTCACGCATCTCCTGCCACCAACACATCTGCCACCAATACCCCCATGCCACCAACACGCACCAGGCAGTATGGAGCCCACTGCTGTTCAGAAATCTCCCAGGAAGGCGTTTTTGTCTGTGCATAGGGAGGCTGAGCTAAATGCTTGGAGCTGTGAGCAGGCAGACGGAGCTGGTGTTGCAGCCTTGGGAAGGAGCCGCGTTAGTCACTCTCCTCAATTTAAATCTTTGAAGATTTTCACAGTTCTAATCAAGGAATAAAAGGGAAAATACATGTAGATGTGTATATGTATATCAGAGCATTAACTTTGATTGTCAAATCAAGTCAAAAGTTGCTGAATGAAGTAAATATGAGGAGAGATATAATGGGCTATTACCACAATATAGCTTGTGGCTTTCATTTTCAAGTGATTTTCGCACAACTTTCTTCCCCACGCAACACGCTCTGGGATGTTTAAGGGAAGAAAACAGCGATGTTTGAGATGCATAAAACCATCAAGTAAAAGGCATAAAAATTCTGCAGAGAAGCAGGCTGCGGGGGGCTGGGCTTTAGACTGTGTGTTTGTTGGAGGATTCATTTGTTGGAGTTCCTTTTTCTGGAGACAAGATAGAAGAGTACGGCGTCAGTCTCAAGATAGAGAGAGCCCAGAATAATAAAAGAAAGGTGTAAAAATAAGTGGCTATATGCATCACAGGTAACAAGGAGAGCGTGCGTGTTGTATGTAAGAAATATAAAAGGTGGCTACAGGAGTAATGAAGAGAAATGCAGACCAGACGTGAGAGCTCTTTCATTAGACGAGTGCTTGGGCAGGCAAAGTAATGGCAGTAGAAGAAAAAGCAAAGATATTCCACAAGAAGTTGATAAATAGAGAGGCAGCACAGAATAATGTGCCGCACGGCTGGGGTTTTCTTTTCAGTGTCAGCTCTCAGAGAAGCATCTTCTCTGCCTGTTTCCAGTGGGAAGGCTTGGGGCATGGAGGGCGTCTCTTAGATGCTGACCACAGCCCTGCTTTTCTGGCTCTTTGGCTCTCTGTGCTTTGGCAGGAGTGGAGATGCCCACCTAGAGGTCTGGCCAGGAAAAGGACAGCCCCAGTAAGACAAGCAAGCAGACAAACCCATCTTTGGAGAGTTGTTGTGTGAGCGAGGATGAGAAGGGTTTGTTGCTCGGGGCCTCCTGGGAGCTTTCTTCCAGGCAAGTCAATGCTACGGAATTGTCTGATGTTGTCTAGGAGACAAAGTGTCGTCAAATTTGGCTCCTTCACTTGAACAAAACAAATCTGTTCTGGATTGCCTTGAGCAAGATTCTTTACCGGCTTGTTCATATCGATAGTTCTGCACCTTGCGTCTGTACAGCACCAAGCACCAAGAGTGATCCGGAGACTCAAAATGAGAAGTTTGCTTGTTATTGATCCCGGTTTCTTGCGTGTTCCTGGAGCGGTGAACCAACATTGTCCTTGTGCCCGCTCCTCCCTGTCTCTGAATCTCCCGATGATGGCTTTGTCTTTGCAGAGACAAACTGGACTGCACCTGGGAAGGGAGCAGCCGGTGTCTGCTTGGCATCCAGCGCGCCTGGCTCTGCAGATATTTGCGTGCCAGGCGTTTTGGCGTGAAATCACAGCTGAAGGCAGCAAAGAGTTTTCTGTGCTGAATGTCGTTCAGCTGCTCCAAGAACCTGAATGTGGGCAGCAAGATATCCTTCCTGTCCAACACATTGCCCAGGCGCTGACGGCTTTGGCTTGGGCCATCAGACCCACGATGCCTTGATTAAACCCTAGGAGCCTCTGCACGGGCTAAAGTCAGGATCAGAGAGCAGACAGTGAGCAGTTGCATCAGGTCGGTGATTTTGTGAGATGTAGGGGAGAGCACTGGAAACCACAGGAATGAGGGATTTGGTCGGTTCTTCAGAAAGCAGCATCTGTGCCTGGAATAAGCAGGCATGAGCACCAGAGGCTGCCCCACAGGACGAGCTGGGGGCACAGGAGCTCGCTGGCAGCTCTACAGGATCCCTGGGAGAGACACAGCCCTGAGCAGCAGTCCTAAGGAGCTGTGGGAGATGCAGTTTCATTGTATCAGCACATTTCAAAATGTCAGCAGCAATTGGAATCAAATGCTACAGTGCTGTAACAGGCACAGTAGTAGTATAATAATAACAGTAATATTATTATGGAGTTAAGTGCCTACATTAAGACACTGCACTCATAGGGCACGCGTGCACGAGAAGCACGCCTTGCTGCTCATGGAATGCCTTTTTTTTTTTGAGACGTTAATGGTGATGTGCTGTGCGTGGCCCTCGGGGAGGAATGGACAGTGCTCTGGAAGTGCTAACTATCGTCATGTTCGTTGCCTATCACCATCCAGCCCAATTAATCTGACTTCTCTACTCTGAGCTGTGCCAGCAGCTTTCCAGGGACTTAATTTCTCAGCTTGTGTGAACCTCAGCTCCCTGCCCCGCAGGGGTGGTTCCCCTTAGCTGTGGGTAAAGTAGCCTGCTCCTTCTGCATCCTCCTCCACAACTCTCTCAAATTTACTGGAATTTCGCTCTGTGGCCAAAATGTGCCTTCCTCCTCCTTTGCACCCTCCCATCCTTTGCATCTTACATTTGTGAAAAATGCGTGGGGAGTGGGACACAAGAATACTGCTGTTCTCACACTAACTGTAGTTCCCAGCTGTTTTGGCAAAGCCATAATGAGAGAACTAAATAAACATCAAAAGCAACAAGATTTAAATAGAAGTGTGAGCAGACAAAGGTGCAGAGACTGTAGTGGTTCTGCTATGGGAAAAATGGGGCAGCTGTGGTGTCTCTTGCAGCCTTTGCTTGTCAGAACCCTGCAGTGCTGGTCCAGCTCTTCTGCCTTCCCCAGCTGGAGGTGGAACAGCAAAGAGAGAGTTGAATTGTGGATGAGCAGCTGCAGAGACATCTTTGCAGTGCTGGTGTGGGAGCTGGGGTGAGGCAAAACCACACAACTCTTCAGCAGATGGAAAAAGCACACAAGGCTTCGCAGTGAAAAGGGAGATGGGGCTGACCCATGGACAGACTGCACTCAGCTGTTAACAAGAGGGCTGGCTTCTCTGCTATTAGCCAGGCATTGTCAGGATGCATCTGTCCTGCATCCATTCTCCAGGTCAGCGACCTGCTATTAGATGCAAATGTGCCAAGGAAAAGGTCAGCAAAGGAGTGTGCACCAAATGGCTGCGAGAGAAAGGAGGAGGAATCCAGCTGAATGTTGGAGGCTGGATGAACCTCGTCTCTTCCAGGCAGAAAGGCTGGCAGCCTGAGAAATAATTCTTATTTACACCTATGGGAACCGGTGCCAAGCACACAGATGATGGGAGGACTGGGCACGAAGGAGTGAGGTATCGAGTGGTGGGTTCTTCAAAGATGAGAACAGCAGAGGGCCATCAATCCAAGTCACCGAGGGAAGGCGAGTTGCTGTCTTGCACGCGCTCTCACTCGCACACGTACAGAGATTTGCAATTTCTTTGCCAGTTTGGCTCCAGTCTTCTCCTGACTCATAATCTGACTCCTCGATCATTTCTAAGGGCTGTCAGTGCATCCACCAGCTTGTCCCAGAAAATCCAAGCAAACCTTTCTGTTCATGCAACACTAAGATCAGGTTTTCTGTGTTCCCTCTGTGGTCAGTGCAGCAAGAGATGAGTTTTCCAGAGGGTGACTGATCCTTTCCTTACAAAGGTATTGATGTTGCTGTGGCTGAACTGCCCTTGGCTGGCCAGCTTAGACACGGGTTTGCATTACAGAAGTTGATCTTTCTCTCCAAGTGCTAGCAGTAGACTTCAGTCAAGAAAAGTTCCTTTTCTTTATTTGTATTTTAGTATCGCTGCAGGAAAGAGAAATGTTTTGGGGCTGCTGCATTGGCTGTCTCAGAACCCACAGATTCCCTCGCTCTGTCCTCCATTGTCTTCCTCTCCTCTGTGTTTCCAAACCCTGCCATAATAAAGTGTAATTGATGTTCCCTTTCTCCCATTCTTTTTTAGTTTCCTCCATTTAGATGACATTAATGTAAAGCTTGCTCAAGTAGCTGTAAAGTTATAGGCTCTTTTCTGCTATTTTGGATGGAGCGGCTTTGCTTTGATAGGATCTGGGATTTTTGTAGAAGGTTACTGTACATTGTCCAAGGACAGCAGTGTCTGGGTATGTGCACCACTGTCCCTGCTTCCAGCCTGGGGCATTCTGGGCAATAAGTGCCACTTGAGCAGTTGAGTTTCATTTCCTCTGTTATAACCACAAATACAATTCGTGGAGGATTATCCTGAAGTGATGTTATCCTCGTAAAATAGCTCTTTGAAATGAAGTCATGGGAGCAGGAGCAGAGGGAGACCTAGTAGACTGCCCGAAATCACCCAGCCAAGCAGTAGGTTTGACATCAGCCAAACCCAAACCCCACCTTATTTTGTTGAGCTATGGCAACACTTTCACTGCCAGAGACCTGCAAACTCTACCAAATGACAGTGCCTGGGCTAAGAGAGTCCCAAAGTGCTGCTACCCATGGGATGCCTCCATTGCCTTCCAGCCAGCGAAGGTCTTCTGTAGTGCTGTAGAAGCAGCAGTGGTCCCTATGGTCCCTAACCCCTGAAGGAATGTGCCCTTGGACAAAGCCCTGCTTGACCTGGCAGTTCCACAAGGTAGCCATGCTCCACTGCCCTGGGAACAAGCTGCTGCTGAAGACTTGCTGAGCAAGCCCTATAAAAATTAACACGTCTTGCCAGGGAGACAGTAGGGAATGATTAATGAACACAACCAGTGAAAGGGGGGAGGAAGGAATCAGGAGAACAGGTTTGCTAAATTGACGGCATGTAAAATGTTTGTTCCTGCCTGAAACAGCAAGGTTGGCAAACCCTATCATGGCCCAGTAACTCGGGTTAAGTGAGAAGGCCACGAACCCATAAATTGTACATCATCTGTATTCAGATGTACGGGCTTGTAGCCTCTCTGGTCCAATGAGCCCAGTAATGAAAGACTTTAGAGCTGCCCAAGACGTAAGATCAAGTGCCCTGCTTGTTTTAGCTCTGATAAGATTTTGGATGAGGATTAATTTTGTTAATGACATTTTCAGTGCATACCTCTCCTTCTCATTTGAGGGTTATTTGTATGCTTTCTGCAGAAGTGCGAGCCTTGAGGGATGTGCAAGAGAGACTTTTATCCCATGAGTAAAAACAGAATAACTGAACAAAGCTGGGAAGTATTTGGTATCAAATCGTTTGGCCAAAGAAAAACACGGAGTTGTGCAAAACTTACCCACAGCACTTCGAGCCCTATTTTTATCACATGATTTTCTGCTTAGGAAAGTTGAAAAAGGAGTCTGCCAAGACACTTGTTTTTCCCTCTGCTGTGTATAACTCAAGAGGCTGAAAACCTTTAATGAAGTCATTTTCCCTCACGATTTTAGGAACAGATATCTCCTTGTGAGCAGATCTGTGTTGCTGATGAGAGGATTCAGCTGCTAATTTGTTACTGCAGAGCAGTTCATGGGCATGAGGACAATGTTGTCTCTGGTGCAGAGGCCTCGTGCTCGTGCTGCTTGCTCGCTCCTAAAAGCAGAGCTATTCCCCCAGGGATGAAAAGTCGAGCATGTAAACCCCCAAGGTGCTGTCCTCCCATCCACCACGCAGAGCCATTCTCTGCTGCTGTAGGATGGGCATTGCTGTTGCTTCTCCAGCCCCACACCTGCAGAACATCAGCCTTCACCTGGTGACGGAGGGGTGGGCAGGCATTCACACCCACAGAAAAATGCCACTGGGAAGTCAGAACTCAGGGGCTGGAGGGCTCCTCCTCGCATCTCTTACTGGCAGTGACTTCCCTCATTCATTAAGGCTGACATCTGTTATTGATATCAGTTATGATAATTAATGAAACATTTCGCTGGCTGTGGCTGGCGTTCTGTCAGCAGTTTCACACTGGAGGCTGGATGGCGGTGTTAGCGGCAGCACGGAGGAGTTATTTTGGTAGCTCAGTTGGATTTCGAGAGCGCTGGGATCAAAAGATCTCATCCCCATTGTGCTGGGACCCTTTGCGAAAGGGCAGAAGGGAGGAAGGAACCTGTAGGGGCGTGATGGATGGGCCACCTGCACGAAGGCAGCAGAGGGAGGAGAGCCAAGAAGATGGTTTAAGGTCTTCCCCTCCCTCCTCTGCCTGCTGATGAGCTGTCTTACAAAAATTACACAGCCCTAAGGCGCAGGATTTTCAAACAAGGCCACCTGATGGGTTTTGCTTTCTCTCTGTGTTGGGAAGAACGAAACAAAACAAAAGCGACCACCAACAAAAAAAAAACAAAAAAACACAACAGATTGCAAAAGCATGCGTCATTCCTCTGGACTCATCCGGGTTATTCTTGTTCTCCTCTGAGGACAGCCCACTAAATGGGGGCTGGGGACATCCCTCCCTCTGTGCACTGGGTCCTGGTGGGACCAGCTGGGGTGGGGAACCAAATCCCACAGCTGGTGAGGGGCTGTCCTGTGGGACTGGGGCTCTGGGACCAGCAATGCCCTGCAGGGCTGTGCCTGAGTGCAGGGACACGTGGTTCAGTATTGCACAGGTGAGGTGTACAGATGTAGGTGCTTTGGCTCTCTGAGGATGCTCGGCAGAGTGTGCTGCTGTATATAAATGAAGAGATTAGGATGGCAGTCCCGAGGCAGCGGGGTTATGAAGCTTCTTCCGTGTCCAGTCAAGCACCGGTGGGGTTCTCGGTTACGGTCTCCCCTGCACCGTGTGAATGTCTGACATTTCATAAGCTGCTTTCTCTTGACGGGCTGAGAGAGATAATTCTGAGTAATTTCCCTTGGGCAGTGAGGGTCGAGCAGGGAATCACGGGGGTTTGTGCTTCTTTGGAAATGTCTTGGTACATCCTAAAAAAAAATGTCTGTAATTTCAAGCTTGTAACTTCCTTTAAGACTCTCCTGTCCTCTTGACTTTACTGTTGTTTTAAAGTTCTTCTGACCTTTATTTTCTCTCTTCAGTTTCCTAAGTAATAAAACTGTAAGGAGCAATATGGGATTTGGGGGGGCTTTTTTTTTCCGCTTGAGACGGAGTGGTATTTGAAGTCGCATGGCGAGCGAGGCAAGCTTTCAATGAAGAGCTGCAGCAGCAGTCCTGGAGCTGACTGATAGCAAAACAAGTCCGTTATTAGGAGACACAAATCGCTCTGAAAGATTAAGTACTGAAAATAATAGCCATGCAAACCTTGAAGGAAGGGACGTCAGAGGCAAAGGTCATTAATTGACTGGTGGAATTTTGGATACGAGTTACTGGAGAATTGTCTGTCTTCCTTTAGCAAAGGAAAAAAATGGATGTTTCTATTCTCAATGGCAGTGCTGGTGCGGGGTGATTGTTATTGTTGAATGTTTCCAGGCTCAGTATTAATTCACTACTCCAGAGGGTCCAAAGTAATCATTCTTCCTTGCACTTCTCTGTTTTATTTTACTTACGTATTTGGCATTTCGGGAGTGCTCTCGCTCTCTATCTGAGCATGAAGCAAGATTAAAAATGCTCAGCAATTAAGAACTCTGGGAGATAAACGACGTGTATTTAATCTCACAGACCGCTTGTGTGTGTTCATCAGAGGAGGTGGGTGCACAGATTGGAAATGTGGGACGAAAACTTGGGCCTTGGCAGAGCTTTGCTTTGCCTCTGTCCGTGGCATTCAGGCATACATCCGTGTTATATAAATGAGCACAAACATCTGCATCCTCCAGAGACCTGGAAACTCTTGGAAGGTCTTCTCCACATTGTGCCCTACCCTGCTGTCGTCACAAATTGCTCCAAGCTCTGCATCATTTGCTTAAATAGAGATGATCCTTGCGATGATTTAGTAAGAAATTCCACTCTGCAGTCCACTATGGGCTCTGTTTTTCAGAAGAAAACCAAAATATCAGACCAGCAGCTCTGCCCATCGCATTGAGTGCCTTGTGCCACACAGCTAGCAGCTTCGGGAGCTGCGGGTCTTCAGATGAGAAAGGCTTGGAGGAAAATGAGGCGACATTACCTGCCAAATACACTCGTTAAATTGTTTTAAACTCTCCTGGCTCAACCCATTTATTCAGAGCTGAAGTGGTGTAAATCAGCGCGGTCTATTTAGGTTCCAGAGATTTTCTTTTTACATTGCAATTGCAGCAAATGGCAGGGATCTCTGGGGCATTAGCTGCTCTGTAGGGACTCTCCAGAGTAACGCCAAGTTTTGTGCTTTCAAAGCAGGGTAAGCAGCAGAGAGTTACTCTGAAATACATCAAAAACAGCCACATGGAGAGGAAGCGCATGACAAATTCTCTTCTTCCTGTTCTCTGCATACCAGCAAGCCCAAGGACAAACCAGCAAAATTTGGGCGGCTCCCCCTAAGTACAAGTGTTTACACAGCGGTTTAATGCAGTTGAACTAATCCACTTTAAATCCCCAACCTTAATTAATTGCAATTATTAACCAGCGGATTAAATTTGGGAGCACCCCCTGCAAAGGTGAGCCTGACATGAAACATCCTTCAGCAGCGTGGGGTTCGTTCCATAAATGACAGAGAGGAATTTTCTTGGAAGGGGGGGGTTGACCAAAAGAAGCCATCCCAGACCTGCTGCAGGCATTGGTAGGGGGCTCTGGGCTGTGTCCCATCCATTCTCCTGCAACCTGTTCCTATTCTACTTGTTGGGAATTTGCTTCTCTCCCAGTTCTTTATTTCAAGGCAAATCCCTGTCAGTCCAAATCTATTCTCTCTTTCTTTGAGTTGAAACCGAGACTAACCCTGACTCTCCTATGAAATATTGAAACACGTGGATTATTATAAATATTTTTTCTTCTGAAAATGCACAAGCTGTTTGTAATTCTATTTTTCATTGGCAAATCCTTCAAATAAAAGAAACTTGCTTGCTCCAGAGAAGCAAGTGTATGGTAGTTACATATTCATTTATCATTTCATGCTGTTCAAACACGTGCTAAATACTTTATAGAACAAATACGACGAGGCAGGCAGAAATCTTTGCCCCGGTGAGAACAGGAATAACCCAGAGACTTACACCAGAATTTAATTCTGCCCTGCTTTGAAATGTTTCCCAACGAAGGCTTCTGTCAGTGTGCATGCATGGAATAGAGGCAAATTCCCATCAAAGAGAGAGGACTGAACTGCAGGACAAGGGCCTGTGTACTGGGCAGTGGTTTGCTCTTAGTCTGAAATATGAAGTATTTGCTGTCCTAACGCTGGCAATGTGTTTGTCTGTGCATAGCTGTGTACGTATGGATACTGGGGTTGGCTGGAGTGATTTCCTAAATCAAGTAGGACTCATATTTTTGGGAAACATGAAAGCGTTCGTGGAAAATGAAAAAAAAAAAAAGTAGTATTGTGAATTAATTAAATAGCCCAGGAATTAATTTATTTTCAATTTAATTATGAAAAAAAAAGGAAGAATTTAAAGAAAATAGAGAAGAAAATGATGCAGGGCCATCTTTTTCCATCTCCTTCAGTGGTGCTGCACCAGAGCATTACTGGTACGATCACAGGAGCAATGGATGAAGATGCTCCATTGTGGTTGCACTTCAGATTGGTGACTGCTGATGGGAATTCCTTCTTTCCCACCACGAGGACGCAGTGGCAGCCCTTGCCTTTGGTTTGTCAATGATATTCCTCACCACTCCTCTTTTTCCTTTGAATGTCTGCGTGAGAAAATGTAGAACATTTGAAAACGTTGTTAAGGAAAGAAAAGAAATCAATGCACGTGCCCTTCGCTTGGCAGCCTTCAGAAGTGGTAAAAGCCATCAGAACCAGGAGGCCTTTCGTGTGCTTGGCTGTGATTTGTAGCAGATCTCCTCGACTCCCAACTACTCCATGAGTTTCATGCATAATGCAGCAGCAGCTTTGATTGAAGTCAAAAAAATCTGCTGACAGAATGTAGTGTCAGGCATCTGGGGAGATGTCTAATTAATTATTATAATTGACATCCACACCAGATGTCTGATATATGACGGTCTCTTTGTTGATAAAAGGTTTCGGTAATTCAGTTTGAACAGCACTTTCAGAACAATATGTTTTCCATTTAGGTCACAGGGAAAAGAAAAATATGATTTATTTTTTTCAGGAAATTGAATTCTGTCGGGTCGCAGCATTCTTTCTTCTTGCCTTCCCACCTCTAAGCAGCCTTGAAAATGCACGGGACGAAGGGTGCGATGGAAAAGCATTCATCACCACGTTGACCACTGATCAAAAGCACTTAGCTGGGCAGTGCAGGATCTGCCATCCTCTTTTGTTCCCTGTAGTCGCAAAGCAGAGTAGCTGATCTGACACCTGTAAAATAATAATAACAATAAAAAAGTGAAAACCTCAATCAAAGAGCAGTTCTCCGATGGAGGGCCGATAGATTAGGTTATCACAGAGGGCCAACAGCTTTTGAGTTCTGCCGAGTCTTTATAATACTTCTAAAGCCTCTTGCATTAAAAAGGGACAAAGCATACAGTCACCTCAACCTTTTGGCCCCAAATTCAAACCAGCTCTCAGCCCAGAAACTTTCAGTAGTGTGAAATAGCTTCTCTGGCTTTCTGCCGTAGTAGATTCTGTACATCCTTCTTTCCTTTTTGGCTTGGGCCTGCTGAGCAAAGTTCTTCTTAAGGCATGTTCACTCTGGATAGAAGAACAAATGGCTCAGAAAATTCCATTTTATGAGCTTTGCAGAGCATCTGATGGCTCCCAGAGGTTCCATCTCAGGCAGCCTGTTACAGCAGCAGGGCTCACATGGTGCTCGGTTCACGTTTTGTGAGCTGCAAGGACCATCGTCAGTCATGCTCAGAAGCTGTCTTTGGCTCAGACCAGACCTAAAGAGAGCAGAGAGAGCACCTGCTTTTTTCCATCTATTTAAACTGCTGCTTTTTCTTACAGCCTAACAGTAACTCTCTGGGACTTCTGAAGAAAGGAAAGAAGTTCTGCCTGTGTTTGTACCAGATGTGAGTCAGCGTTGAAGCAGATTGTCAGGACAACACAGACCTGCATTCAGGCCAGTAAGCACTACTCAGTTTTGAATCCATATTAATGAAAGCAGCAATCAGGATGCCTACTTCAGTGTCTCTCTAAAGTAAAATAAGGCTATCTGCTGCCGCACTGGTCATTCTGTGCCCAGTTCTGGGCACACCACTTAGTGGTCCAGCTCATCTGGTGGACTTCACCTCAGGTTGCTGTAACACTGGGACATTGTCAGCTGAGTGCTTGCAATATATTTTGAGCCATTTAAGTCATCTGCTCTCAGCTCCAAATTGCAGCTGCCTTAGCTGGGACATTGTCTCTGACATCCATTTTGGTGCAAAGTATGACAGATTGACTTAAATTGCCTGTTAAAATTCTTGCTTTAGATGTAACCAAATACACTGCAGATATTTCAAGGTTTTTTGATGCCAAAAGAAGCAGATAGGCACTAGTCAGCATTTCAAAGTCTAAAGTGCTCATTTGCATCTTAGATACCCAATTTCCTTTCCAGATGTGGCTTGCAGGTGCAGGGGGATGCAGGCAGCTGACCTTCCGTAGACACCATAACACAAACTGATTTTAAGGGCAATTCAGGCTGTTGGTATGAGGCTTTGTTTTACATTTCTTCAATCATCTGAAATCTCAATGTCCTCTCTTAGCATTTCCTGAAGAGTCCCTTTACAGTTACCGACGAGGTTTGTAGTTATTACGCTGCACAGTTACATATGTGATCCCCCATACCCTGTAGGAGTTAAGTGCCTCAAAACCTTTGCTTGTCCCTGAAGGTTTGCATCACTTCTGCAAATAGGGCATAAGCATCTGTTCTGCCTAAACATCATGTCTGTATTTTCTGAGTGGGCCAAACTGAGGTGAAGCTTAACTTGAGAACAAAGCTCTAACGTGAAACTGTAGGAAGAATTAACATCTCCCCCAGCACAAAGATGCTGAATTTCCAGTTGAAGCAGCAGCTTTATGCTGAGTTACTGGCACGACTTCTTGTTTTATGGATATCCTTACTTGCTTAACGGAAAAAAAAGGAAGATAAAGTGCTTGCATGGAGATGTATTCTCTTCTCTTCTGTTGGAAGTGATTTGAAACCTTTCACTCCTGTGATGTTAATGTCACTTCTAATATTGCAAATTCGCTAAGATGCCAAGCGAACGGCATTTAAATAATGTCTTTGCAAGACTGATGCGTGCGCGAATGTTTGGGTGAGGATGGTTGTGGGTTTCCTCCTAGCAGCCTCGCAAAGTAGGTAGTCTGCAGCCTCTTTGCTTTAATTTCTGATATAAACGTAAATGGTAATTTTAACATTTTAGATACTAACTTGATTTCATCTGATTTTGGCAAGACACGTGCCATGTATTTTACAATTTAAAAATCAGGTTTGAAAATGTCAGCTTTCACGAGCAGGCGGGTTGTGTCATTTACAGCACACTGAAGGCACACGGCAGATAAGGCAAAGTGGGGCTAAGGAGGCATTTAGGGATTATTTGCATCAGAGAAGGCAGCTGGGAGGGAACAGCTGAAGTATGGGGAAACTGGATGCCTTAATGTGAATATCTGAGTGAAGTGCTGTTCAACAGCTTCTGATGCTGCAGCTGAGTTGCGCCTTGCCCACCAGCTCTGCTGGATGTTTAATACATGGCTGCAGCACCTAGTGTTAAAGCTTGCTGCCCTGCTCTCTTCCAGCAATGCCAGATGTCCTCCTGCACTGCCAGTTAAGCACGATCTGACCCCATTCCCCATCACAAATCTCTGACAGCGTGCAAGTGAAGAATGGCCTCAGCTCTCCCAAAGCGCTGAAGTGTCAGCACGTTCAGTGCGGAGCCTTATTTGTTCAAGTGACGCTTCAGAGGAGAGGGAGAGCATCCTCAGGGCTGGGGGGGTGGGATGGGAAGCACGGGGGGGCACTGGGGTACCATCACCCATCCTCACACCCCACTGATGCCGAACAGATCGCACTGTGAGTAATGAACACCGAGAAAAAGGACAAGCAGAGTTTCCAAGGGATGCAGAAAGACGCAGAGAGCTCATTTCCAAGCACAAGTGCAAAGTCTCGGAGTCAGACAGCCACTCCTGTGGACTTGTGCTGTACAGGCTGCTAATTAAGAAACCAGAGGCCTGAAATTGCTTGCTTTTATCCTGCAGTTTTTCTCTGGTGAGGATCTCCTGGGGTTCAGCTAGTCAGCACATTGAGGGGATTAGAGAGCGCTGGGGATACCTTCAGAAATACCAGGGAGCTAATTAAAGTGGGCAAGGGGAGCTGGCCAGAGAAACAGTGTCACAAATAGGCAGCCACTCAAAGGCACTGACAGAAAATGCAAGGCAAGGAGAAAGACAGAGCTCTAAAGGGAGGCCGAGGAGAGAGCAGAGACAGAGTGCCCACCTGCAAGCACTAAGAATTATTAGCAACTTTCCTCCTCGCCAGCAGCCACGTTTTCCTTCTGGATTTTGCCCACAGGGACAGTGTTTGTTCATCGTGGAAATCTTTCCTAAAACAACAGGCATCGTTTGCTCACTTCCAGTCATTAGCAGCTCCATTTCTCGCCCCGAGCTGCTGTGTGAGCATACAAGCTGCCTTCCCTTTGGTTGCTGCACGCTTCTCATTACGGGATCCTGCTTTGCATAACTTGTTAGAGCACTGGAACATCTGAAAACATTTGGGCTCACTGTTTCCTTGATACTCGTTTACAACAGGAAACAAATGGGAGTGAAAGTACGAAGTACAATTGGCTACCTCTGAGAAGGAGTAAGAGGAAAATAAATTGGTTTGCTGCTTTATAGAAATATCCACCATGATTCATGGAGTAGCTGTTGCAATTTGGAAAAGGAACCCGCAATTTGGAGGCAGAATCTCCTTTGTACTAAAGATTTGACTTTGCCATTCACTGGGCTTTCACTGAGCCATAAGCCAGGAAGAAATCCCAGTCCTCATGGCCATTGTGCAGGCTGTGTCTGCCGCAGCCTCCATCCGCTGCAGTGTTGTGGAAGAGCCAGGCTTAAAACAGAGGAAGTGGGGCTTGGGAGCCCACAGAGGTTTCTGAGACCTTCTCGAGTTGGCAGCAGTCCCATAGGCTGGACAGGACACCTCCCAGTATCCCTTCCCACCACTGCCTCTAGCATTTTATTTATCAAATAGCCAAGTCCTCCCGCTATTGTCTCTTATCTCCGGGGGCCAGTCTGCCAAAAAGATAAACTGCCTGGCAGCGCTGCGAGCCGCTGCTTTTGTCCAAGTGCAGAAGCATGATGGAACTGCTGGAGGCTTTCAAAAGGTGCTGGGGGAAGGAAGGAAGGAATGTTGAGAGCTGTGTAAAAGCTTATTGTTTGTGCAAACAGAAAAGAAAGAGGAGGCAGCAGCAAGGGTGCGACCCTCTTCCTCGCATGCTGGAACATTGCACCGGCCACAAATGGGTCTTGAAGTGGTCTCCAGCCCCAGTGCTGGCAGTGCATGCAGGTGGGACGCAGCCCCAGGGAGCAGCAGGGCTCGCTGTGCTCTCAACATCCAGCGCTGACTCAGAAATGCAAGGGAGAGCTCTCTCCGTGCGGAGGGTCCTGGCAGCAGGGCTGGTGGAGAGCCAGTAGCCACAGCAGGTTAGTGAAGCAAACCGAATTTGAGAGGCTGAGAGAAAACAGCAAGCACGGCAGTTAGCAAAATAAAGAATAAGCCCTGCGTTTCTTGTGAGAGAAGCGGTCACAGCTGAGCAAATGCCTAGCAATGGGCTGTGTGGTGGGAGTGATGGAGAGGGGGAAGAACAAGGCTTGACGAGATTTCGTGAGCAAAGTAACTACTTGAAAGCAAGCACTTGGCAGGAGGGCTGCAACGAGTGGGAGACTGGGAGGTGTTCTCTGAACACATGGCCCCTGAGCAGGGAGAGGATCTGCTCGGAACAAACCCGTGGAATTGCACAGATTCAGGGAAGGTGAAACCTTCTGGGTCCACTTTTGAAAATGATTTTGGCCAGCAATTAAAAAACTAAAAGGGAACGGAGGGGCAAAGCTCTTCAGCCTGCCATTTTCAAACTGGAACATCTCGACTGTTTCAAAACACCATTTTCAGTTTGAAATGGACTTAGGTGGTTGAAGAGTAGCCATAACGACACAGTTCACACTGAAATGAAGAGGTTTTGTTTTGGGCCAGGCGAACACCCACAGTCAGCTTGAACCTTTGGGAGGTTTGGAGAGTGGCTGAGGGTTGGAGGAGGCACGGATCCATAGCCAGCAAACATCCATTTGTAACAAGACCCGGAATTAGCTACTTTTGCCCCCTGAAATTTTGCCACAGAATATGGCGGGTTTCAAAAGCAAGTGGGCAGAGAAATGGGGAATGAATCATGAAGGGCTACTGAGTACAAAGGCACCGAGAGGCAACTGCAAGCTGAAAATGCTTGGAACGATAGCGAAGCAAAGTGCTCACCATTACCATGCTCATCTCTTGGTGTCCTCATTATCCACTTTGAAGAAAGAGACATGGGTTTCCTATGCTTCTGGCATGACCTGTAATAGCTGCTCTTGAATATTATAAACTAAAACCAAAAAGTGTTCTTGTTTTACTCCTTTATTCCCAAGCCCAAGCCGAGTCAGTTCTGCTGCTGTTCCAGCTCCCGCCAGTATCAGCCCTAGTTTTTGCTGACCTTGCTTGTTAGCCTCACTGTTCCGTTAAGGTTTCATCTCTCACAGCAAAACTTCTACAGATAAATTAATTTTTCTCCCATCTCCTTTCCTGTCTCACCACTGCTAGCACTGTAAATGATGGGCTGTCTCTGGTAGGCGCAGGTGCTGCTGGGCAGGCCCACAGCTCAGCAGTGTTTGGGGAGCAGCCCTGCCCTGCAGGTACCCACAGAGGAGAAGTGCTTGTATGAGGAGCTCAGCTTTCAGAGCTGATGAGTTTTGATCCATCAGGGGCTGTTTTCCAAATCCCAACATTGGCTTTTGCCCCAAACCCTCCCTAAACTGTCATCTGCCACTCCTGAAGGAATGGTGAGTTCTTTGGTTCAGCAGCCAAGTGAAGTATGCAGAAAAATAAATGCAGTTCGGAGGACATTAAATATATTTTCTAAGGTTATTTGCAAAATACACAAAAATTTACTTTTGATCAAGATGAAGATGATGTTTGACCCAAAATGTCACGTTCTGCTGCGCTGGTAGCTTACTTTTCCCTTTTCTTTAAACTCTCCATTTTTGTTTGCGACATAAGACATTTTTTCAGCAAACGCTGCCTTTTACCTGCACCCTACACCTCACCTGCACCACACACCTGCACCCTGCACCCCACACCTGCACCCTGCACCCCACACCTGCACCCTGCTCTCAGTGCAGCTTGCCTCCCAGCGTCTTGCTCTGCTCACCCAGGTATGCAGACGCGCTGCCGGCTGAGATACAGCACGTTATCTAACGCTGTTATCTCCCATCTTCCCAATCCCCAGGACCTCATTTGCTGATGACAGTACGTGAATGAAAAGCTCTACTTGCCCCTTTTGTTAAGAGGAAAGCAATGTCCAGCGGTGTGGTATTCTGCAGCGGTGTGTACCTGGTGTGGCCAGGTGGAAAGGGGGTGGCAAACCCAGGGGGTTCTTATTCTCCTGCCCTCGTGTCAGGCTGCAGGGAGACACTGGAAGGGAGCTTTGATGAGGACAGATGTCCCACTGATATGCTCTGAGTTTGGGGCTCCAGTGCTGGGAGGAGCTGCGTGGCTCAGTGCTCCCCTGGGTCCGGCTTAGGCTGAGGGTCACATCAACTCTGCAGTGAACAGAGCCACACCAAGTGGCTTGTGACTTTGTTTCCTGTGCCTACAAATGTCGTAGTTTCAGGCTCTTCCAGTACTCAGAGCATAGAAACTGCCGTGTATTTTGTTATACATCCTGTTATTCGTCCCTGCGCTTTACCAGCACTAAAGGATTGTGTAGAAGGAATTTGGTAATTCCAGTCCTCCAAGGAAGCTGCAATTCAGTATTGTTTAGGCTTCTGTTATTCTGAGCAAACTTTTCATTGCATTGTAATTTCAACAAGAGCGCAGTCAATATATGGCAGTACTACAAAATATCATAGCATTACGAGTAATAGGATTGCAAAATAGCGTTCTCAACACCCCAACCTTAATGCAGAGCTACAGTAAGTTCAGTTGTTACGCTGCCCATCACAGCAGCACGGTAGCAGGCCACATTGCTAGCATTTGGGAAGCGTTACCAAGAGGCTCCCAAGCAGTTGGAAAATGCTGTGTTTTTCCATGCACAAAATGGAGCAGATGTCTTCAGCAGTGACATGCTCCCCGTGCTGATGGCAGCAGTGCTGAGTGCTGGGCTGGGAGGCCACGGGGAGAGGTGGAAATCTCCTGTGTCAGGTCAGGGTAAAGGTGTGCTATGAAAACAGAGCGCGTGTGATGTGCTGCTTCCCCAGGATGCTGTGCTGGCATCTGTAACTCAGACCGTGGGAATGCCCTGAGACAGTAGTGTGGTTGTTGTATTTCATAAACCTCGACCATATTTTTTATGCCATGAATTCACCCAGTGGCTCTTTGAACCTGAATGTATCCACATCCATAGTTTCTTGCTTCTACTTCCCAACCAGGGCAAAATCAACCCCTCAAGGTTAGGGGTCTCACAGCCCCCATCACATATGGGTTTGTAGGTACCAGGACATGTAAGTGAACAGCAGGGTGGATGAGCCTACAGGTGGGTGTGCAGGTAATAGGTAGAGAACCTCTGCATCATGGCAGTGGTTGTTAAAATGCCCCTGGGGGCTGGTTTTAAAAAGAGACCCTTCCAAGGGTGAGGAAGGGCAAAATCCATCAAGGGAAGCTGATAGGACACAGAATAGTCAGATTCTCTTTTGAGTCACACAGGGGAACAAGGTTTGATAACAATCAGAGCATATGCAATATCTCAAAGGATTAAAAACGTCAGTCAAACCCGAGGCAGGGAGGCATCGGCAAAAATGAAGTTAGAAAAAAGTAAAATAAGATAGAAAGGAATAAAAGCAGACAGGGACTCCTCCAGAGGAGTTTGCTAAGTGCTTTCATTGACTTCTACATAGAATGGTGAACGGAGTCCAAAGTCTGCATGGTTTGAGAAGCCATTTCCTTACAGAAGCACAAATAGCAACTAAGAGAGGCTATTCTGAGGAGCACTTGTCACTGTTTTCATTCAAAGTTGCAGCAGCGAGTTGTGCCAGGAGCGTTTTTCAGGCCGGCTAATTCTCTGTTGGCTCTGTCCTTCCAGGTATCCAGCTCAATTTCAGTCTGTGAAACCGTTTAAGGAATTGAAAAGCTTTTGATTCTTAAAAAAGGGCAGTAATACAAGAACGAAGAAATAAAATTTGGGAGTGGATGTAATAGCATTCGTGCAGGCGTTTGAGCAAAGAAAAATCCTGCTGGTGAAATCTACCCCTTCTCGAGCAGTTCAGGCTTAAATTGGAGATAATTAGGTAGAGCAATTGTGCTGCCATTCATCCCAAAATTGGACTTCGCCCTCAATAGGACACGGGGCCAGTCAAAACTACATTTTGAAGAAAAACTCATGTTTTCAACAGGGGTGGGTTTTTCATGAGCAGCCAGCTCTAGGAGGAAATATTACTATTTCAGCTGAAATCCCCACTAATTCTTGCCAGGAGCGCGAATACTGCTCAGAACAGTCAGCGTTGGCTTGCGTGGACTGCAGAGCAGTTGAAATTCTGCGTGTCACCATATCCACATATTTATGTAAATAACCATGCATGCAGTAGGCAGCCCAGATTTCCCAGGCTGTCCTCACCCTTCTGGGGCTGATGTCTGGACCGCATCAGCTGAGCGCTGTGCTGGGTTGGCTCTGAGTCCCTGCACCCCATTGGAAGGAATGCACGCCAACACGTGCACACACACATGCACACGGCATCATCTCTGCTGGGGATTTGACTTTGATTTCTACCTGTTTGCTTTAATATAAAGTAAAAGGTCATTTTAGAGTAACATTCCGCAGTATTCACTGTTTATTCTCAGTTGGAGTTGCGGCATCTCTCTTATCTGACATTTCCACTACAAATTAAGTTCCTCGGACGCCTCTTTTGGATGCAAAGTGATTAATATCTAACACAGCTCTGGGATATAATGAGCTCTGCCTGTCACTCGTGCATCTCTGCTGCTGTGGTGCTCGTGCAGTGCTCCTGGGGGCAGCTCTGTGGTAGGGCAGGCACTCCTCCCCTTATTGTACTTGTTGGAAGGGGATGCGTGGAATTCAGAACTTCGAGCTTGCCTCCTTTGTTTTAAAGTGCCTTTAGAAACATCCCACTCTCCAGCACCTGAGTATAGACAGGATTAGAGCAACAGTGTGCAGTAAATACCTCCCAGCCTTCATTTCATCCCACCGTGCTCTGCACATCCCCTGCACTATCCCTGGGTTCCATCGCATTTCTCTATTCGCCAGAACATTCCCAAGCTGTGATTTTGGGGCAAAAAAAACACAATTCCGTTCAGTCGCAAGCACTTTGCTGGGAAGACTTCAGTGTTAACAACGGTTCCTGTGGGCGAAAATCATGAAGTTCAGTATTGCCTTTCTCACCTCCTCATTTCAGGGAGTTTTGGTGTTAGGATTCATTGCTGCATCTCCGCAGCAGCGTGATGCCGGATCCATCGCCCGTGGTGTTGTGGCTCAGCAGTGTTGGTTCCTTGGTGGCTTCTGGAGCAAAAGCAGTTTGCTGTCAGGTTGGAGGAGACACGGCCCCAAGATATAGTGGAGCTGAGAGGAGGTTTGGGGCTGCATCCCTGAAATGGGTAACGCTGCTGGAAAAAGAGGAAGGGAGGGAGCACAGGAATTAAAGAAGAGCACTGCAAAGAGAGTTACTGGAAGTGCTGGTGGGAGCTGGTGAGAAAGAATTTTGCCAGAAAATGACTTCAGAGAGAGAGTTCTCCGGGCACAGCGGTCCCCTGTGCTGGAGTGCAGGGTGATGCAAATGCAGCAGCACTATTTTGTCTGGCTGGGGACAGATATCACTGGCATTTTTCTGTTCTCTCTTCTTCTTTCCCTTCCCTTTCCCCTCCCCATTCCCTTTTCCCTTCCTCTTTCCTTTCCTTTTTTTCCTTCCAGAGGGAATTGGAGTCTTTCTACTAAATAAATGAGGGTCTGCCTAATGAGGGGAGATTCAGAGAAGCTCATCAAGACTAATTCTAAAAATGGATAAATGAAAGCACATTAAACAACCTATATAGACACACTATTTGGAATTAAAGGGTCTGTAATTAAGTTTTACTTAATTCACATTTGAAGTGACTTGAGCCAAATTGAATTAAGGCCACTTTAATTTTAAATGAAAGTATCCAGACCTGCGTTTAATGTAATTTAACTAATCCACTTGCAATTCACACCACTAGTTAATTTTGGATTAATTTCCCCTTGTAAGCAAGCTCTTCAGCCGGCCACAAGAGTGGAACTTCGTTTTCCTTTTTCCATCTAGAGAGGGAGCCACAGAACTTCTTTCTCAAAAAAAAAAAAAAAAGAAAGAAAGAAAGAAAGAAAGCAACCCTCTGCTCTGTGCAGCTGAACCCTTTTTTGTGCAGTTTAAGCCCTTTTCACCAGTCTTGGGGTGAGCCTTACCCAGGATATGGGAGAAGCCTCCAGTGCCATCCCCAGCTGCAAGGAGACAGAGAATCCCCTCCGCAGGATTTGCAGGCCCACCTCCAAGATAAGGTTACCTATGGGGTAAATAAAATCTGGCAGCAGGTCCTGGGAAGGCAGCCTGGCTTGAGGGGATGGATCCACATTGGCAAAGGGAAGCAACGGGCTTTGGCAACGCTTGGGAGAGATGCTGCGTGCTGCGTGGTGGGACTGGAGAGGCTCCAGCCGGTGAGCTGCGTTTGATTAATGCCATTTACAAAGCTGCATGGGTCAGTTTGGGTGCCCGGGGTAATTAAAACAAAGGATTTATTTGGAGCTTCTGACACCAACAAGCCATTAATAGAGCAACCAGCAAACAAACAAGCAATTGTGGGGCTGGAAGATACGTCAAGCACAGGGAGAGAGAAAGTGTTCACAGTGGAGAGAGAAGGTGAGCACAGCTGATGTGGATGGCAGACACCCAAATCATGCTGCCTCTGAGCTGAACCAAGTGCAGTTCCATCCATCCCAAGGCTCCTAAGGGTGTAGGTCATCCTTAGGGGCACCTAAAGCCTTGACAGCTTGGGTTTCCCACAGAGAAGGGCTGTACTCCCATCAGTGATAGCAGCCCTGATAACTGCTGGTACTGCAGCATACATTGGGCATCGTCTGTTCATGCAGGCTTTGAAAAAAGAAGACAAATCAAGAGAGAACAGGTTGCTTCCAAAAGACTTAGGGAGTCACAGCTTGCCCAGTCCCCCAGGGACCACTCGATCCATGTTTCCATTGGGATGTGTCCCCATAACCCCCCTCGTTCAGCACCTTGCACTTGCTGAAAGCACCAGAAGGATCCGTGCACCGTGGTGGCACGGGGGGGGGCAAGCAGTGCACGGCGGCATCGCGTCTCCTGGCATCAGGAGTGAGCTTCAGGAGGAGACTTCAGCAGGAACAGAGCCAGCAGCTAAGCTCAGATGTTTGCCATCAGAATCAGAGCTTTTAAGGGTTAGAATCCAGAAGCAGCCTTTCTTCTCAGCCACGAGCCAGAGCAGTTTAATTGAGAAATCCTGCCTGGGAGGTGCACTTGGCTCCCGGCTGCCTCCACCCTTCCCTGCAGCACCTTTGATTTCCTAAATCAAACTACACTTCCCAGAAGGCTCCTTCCCTGCACCCGCAGGCAGCCCCTGGCCGGGGTGGTTCGCGTTCTGCTCTTCAGGTATTCGCCTTTTTCCAGCAAGATGATGGAAAGGGCACATTCTGTAAAAGTTCCATTTAATCAAAAGCAAATCGATTCTTATGGGGGGAAAAAAAAAAAAAAAAGAAGAAGAAAAAAAAGAAAAAAAAGAAAAAAAAGAAAAAAAAACTCAGTTGAGACGGAATATTTTCAATGAGCACGATGATAACAGCCCCACAGCCCCCTCCCTGCCTCTCACGTGCACAGCAACCAGGTGGGAGCTCCTGCTGGCAGCGGTTCGGTTTGCTGGTGACCCACCACCTCTTTTCAAATAAATTCCCACTGAATTATCTGAAGTGAACAGAGAGCAAGGGGGGGAAAGGAATTCAGGCTTGGAGGATAATACAGAAGTTATTTCAGCTGGAAGATCGAGTGCATTGCATTCATTTAGAAATCATTTAAAATGGTGAAAGAGGTGTTCTGAACGCAGTGGGAAGCTGATGGCTGATTTGAATTCGCATTCACACACCCTTATACAACAGAAGACTCTGGGAAATAACAGCCCCCAGCGAGGTCTGCCGTGATGCAGTGGGGGGCACAAATCAGAGCAGAGTGAAGGTGTGGTTATCCCACTGTCCATCCCACTCTCCATCCCGCTGTCCATCCCACTGTCCATCCCGCTGTCCATCCCACTGTCCATCCCACTGTCCATCCCACTGTCCATCCTGCTGTCCATCCCTCTGTCCATCCTGCTGTCCATCCCGCTGTCCATCCTGCTGTCCATCCCTCTGTCCATCCTGCTGTCCATCCCGCTGTCCATCCTGCTGACCATCCCTCTGTCCATCCTGCTGTCCATCCCGCTGTCCATCCCACTGTCCATCCTGCTGTCCATCCTGCTGTCCATCCCGCTGTCCATCCCGCTGTCCATCCTGCTGTCCATCCTGCCAGACATCAGCCCTCCCCATGGGTGCGGTGCTTGGAGCAGGGCGATGCCCAGGGGGATGCAGTGCCCCAACACATTTACCAGCTTGGGTCAGCATCCCCCCAGCTCCCCTCCCTTAGTCCTCCAATTTGTGATACAGATCCGTTTCTGTGATCAACTCGAGCTCTCTGGATACAAATGACTCCTAATGGCAAACATTCCTGAAGATAGTTTAAGAAAACGTAAATAATTTGGTTTGTTTTGTACTGCAGCTTACTCACACTGCTTCTATATACATCAATATGTGTTTCTGTTTCTTCTCGAGATTCATTTCATTTTTAAGTGCATGGGAGAAGAGCCCAGAGATCAGCTCTACATCTCTTGTTATTGATGGGTTTTTATGAGTAAATAAGTGTATGCTATTATGATTTCATCTTCTGTGCTCGGAGCGCGCATTGCTCCGGAGAGCTGCCGTGTTTATACCCCTCACAGATACGTCTTTGTTTTCGTTGTGTCTTCTCCATCTCACAGCACACTGAGGATTAATACCCAAGCCCTAAAACGCGGTGTACTTGCACCGTTAGTCTGTCGCACACCAAAAATAAGAGCAAAGAGAAGTTCCCCTTGCTCTCACTGCCTTTCAGTTGTTGCACACCAAGTGGGCAGCAGCGTGGGCCGGGAGATGGGCGACATCCTTGCAGGTTTGCAGGCTGCAGCAGGAGTGATCCAGGCTGTGCAGGGTCTGTGTTTTGTGCTGTACCCTGGAAGAGAGGTTCTGGTAGCAGAAGGCAGCGGGAATCCAAACCTCAACTGTCTGTTCTTTGTTTATAAGCTTGAATAAATGAGTTTGTGCTGCAGTTGCCTTGTGCAAGAACGGGTATCGCAGACCCCTGCAGCTCACCAGGGCTTTCGGTGGGGCTTGGATGTTGGCATCAAATGGGGTGTGTAAACAGAGAACACGGGGAGAAAATGCAAGCCCCAGCTGTTTTTGGGTTTTGAAAGAAAAGAACGCCTCCAGCTTAGGAACGAGTAAAAGTTGGTCGTGTTTTCTGTGAGCCTGGAATCCCGGAGGGGGCTGGAGTGAATTTTACATCAAGTTTGTCTGGAAAGATTCCAGTCCGCAGGAGAAAATGAAACTCTGCAAAGGTACCAACGTCAGCGGCTCCAACCTCGGGTTTTCAAAGCTGCGGAGGGGAGCTGGACAGCAGAGTTCACATTAATTTTAATAAGAGTCTGGCATTCGGGTGCTGTAAGTGATAGCAGGGGCTATCAACCTTGAAACCAGTACAAGCCCCAGCCAAGCAGCACCGTGCTCCTGACAGCTCCACCGCACGCACCCGCTCCCGCAGCATCCCTGCAGCTGTACAGGTGTCGTGGGAGCATTTCTGAGCCTGCACGTTCCGAGGTGTTTTTCTGCCTATCAGAAAGCGGGAATTATCTACAAAGTGTGCTCGGGTGGCGAAGTGAAGGCTATAAACATGCAAATTCCACTTCAGTAAGTTTTTATGCTGATTGCTAGACCTCTTTTTTTTCAAGCAGCGTATAGCGTGATGCTTAGGAATTCCTTAATGAGCGAGCTTCAGCACAGTGTTTGTAGCAATGCTGAGAGGTGCTCCGTTATCAGTGGATGAAACTCGGGTTTAGAGCTTCAGCTCATTTCTGAATTCAGCCTTTTAACTCAGACTTGTGCAAGCAATTAAAACATGGATGAGAGCAACACTTCTGTAAGAGCCCTGCGTTGCCACAGTCATCTCAATGTGAGATTTCCTAACGGAATACTGCGAGAACTGTGGTTTTTTTGGCTTTATATTTGCACTGACCTCAGGCTGCAGCTGGGGACTCAGCTCAGCCGCATCCCCCAGTGCCCGGGTGCAGCACGCAGCGGAGTGTGACGGCTGTTAGACTTTCCCTTGTAGATGAAAATGCAAAATGGGGAGATAGCAGCCAGTACATCTGCGAGCAGAGATCACTGGAGGTTTTCAAACTCCTCGGTGCTCAGCACCCAAGAGGCACTTGAACATTCAACGAAGGCTGTGGTCAGTTCTCAAATCTGGTCCAGGCCTCCTTGGGGCTAACTCTCCACTTTTCTCAAATGAAAATGAGTGGAAAGAAAAGCAGTGAGTCTGCAGTGAGAACAGGCACAGCAGACACAGCCTTGGTGTCAGCAGGGACTGCCCGGGGCTGCAGATTAAAGCATTTGTGCCAGTCCTGCCCAGCGCAGCTGGGACAAGGGCCCTGGGCATTTAGTCCTCCTCATTTAATGGAGGCACCTGTGTGAGCTCACGTCTCAGCTGAAGACTCCAACCATGTTCAGTTAGTTGGGGACCCCGTGGTTTTCCAAGGCTTGCTGGAGCTCATGAGGGGATTGCAGCCGAGTGATGGCTGCTGGGCACCACGTGGCTCCTCAGGAGGTCCAAGCACCTCCCAGGCTCCGGTGGGAGCAAGGAGAAAGCACTGAGAGCTGGAGGAGCTCAGCCCGAGAGCCCGGTCCCCATCAGAGTGAGCAGCCCAAGGTCAGACTGGAGCTGCAGCCAAGGAAGCAGCTGAGCTGCGTTTCTCAAGTCCTAAACGAACCCTGACAAACAGCATCTTTCCACTTGCTGGCACTTGCTAGGGACGGGTTCTGTGGCACAAACTGCTCCAGCAGTTCGTCTGATGCTGCGCTTACTGGAAAGCTGCTTTTCTTGCCAAAATTGCCTCTGCTTGGATGTCAGCGCTCGTCTGCCAAGTAGTGTTGCCTTTAGATGTTGTTCATATACTTATCAAAGTCATTCTCCCCCGAGCTTTCAATCAGATAGCCCTGTGCTGAGCAAACAGGAGGAGACACTCCTTAAGTCCTCAATTACATTTCTTTTCTCCTCTTCAATTCCAGCACAGACAAGAGGTGATAATACTGAATCTTTCAAATATTTGATATACAAAGAGAAGAGCTTGTTAAAACGAGACCAATTAATGCATTTTTAATCCACATTTAAACACATGCAAAGATCCTGAATGCTAATGCTGTCATTTAAATTCCAGGCGGGGAGGGCTGGCGCGCGAGGCTGCATATCTTTCAGTCTCTGCTTTCCTGCCTTGCTTGAATGAGACAAGGTCGAGCAGGCATTGCTGCTTATAAGGAAAAGGTGCGTTGAGGCTCCCTCCAATTCTGTTAATCACCTGGCGATGTTCTCGCAGCTACAGATCGTGTTGGCTCATTTTTTTTTTTCCCCTTCTTCCCCCTGTTTCTCCCGAAGTTCAAGGACGTTCTGAATCCCCGTGGTGTGCTGGCTGCTGGGAGAAGGCAGCCACGCGGCTCGGTTCGGCATCTGAGCGTTCCCTGCATGGTCCAACACGTTTGCTTCCCACTGCTCCTCGCACAAATTGATCAAAACCTTCATTTCACGTCTTATTCTCAGCCCTGCTGACGATGCAGGACGTTCAGGTGGGCAGAGGTTATTTATGTGCACCTCTGCTGGACCTGGCAGCCCTCGGAGGTCAGTGTCTGCATCTATAAAATCATTGGCCCAAAGAGCTCGCAGCACACGTGGAAAAAAAGAAAAGAGAGAACAAAGTTAACACAGGCACAGCAATGACTGTGCCATCGCGTGGGAAGTTGCCACCTGGCAGCTGAACTGCAACAAATCTCGTGTGCTCCTGGACGGTGCCAACTCAGATGTTAATTGAAGAGACCCAATATCTGCTTGAGAGAAGTGCGGCGTGGTGCGTGCACGTGGCAGCTGAGAACTCGGCGTTCCCACTCTGTCCAGGGGAACAGACCCAAAGCTATCAAAGGGATTGCAGAAAACACGAAGCAGAAGCATGATCAGGAGCCACGTGCCTTCCATGTGAGCGGCTCCATAGCCTGCCCGGCCTCCCGCTGCAGAACGGGATGCTCATAGGAAAAGTGAGTAGTAGCTTGGAAGTCATTTGCCAAAAAAAAAATGTCATCATCACATGTTGATTCATCAAAGCCAGAGTATTTCAGAGCGAAGGACCAATTTCTGTCGGTTTTTACTCTTGGGGGGGAATAGAACTGAGAAATGTTTTTAAAATTATCAGTAGGTCGCCGTGACTCTTAGAAATGGAACTATTACATTTTGCTTCACATTTGCTTTTCACTTTGAAACGTTAAGTTCAGCTGCAGGACGAAAGGAAAGATTGAAATGGAAATTAAACCTTTGGAAATTACCAAACTGAAACGTTTCTGTGAAACCAGACAGGGCTTCTTTTTTTAATTACTTTGTTAGTCCTGGTTTTTTTTTTGAGCCTTGCTTCAGATTTTCAGCTTTTTCAGGACGGAATAGGGGAAAATAAAAATCACTTCTAAAATCTTGGAAACTTCGGAGTGCTGCTTTGCAATGCCTGGAATCACATCCAAGTGGGTGTAACCATGAGGCCACCCCTCCCATCAGCTGCCCCCTCTGCTTCCTTCAGATGAATGATTATCTGCATTTAAAGCTTTGGCCTTGAACTTGTGGTACGAGATGGTGTCTCTCAGGTTTTTACCTTTTTTTAATTAAGAAGCTGTATTAAATATTCAGAAATTCTGCTCTGTGACTTTCCCGGGCAGCACAAGGGCATCCTGGAGAGGCAAATCGCTTTCTCATTAACACCTCTCCAGGCCACCGCTCTCCTTCCCTGTTTCTCAGCGCTGGCTCTGGTCCTCCAGGCCCACAGTGTTACCAGAGAGGAGCTGGGAGTCATCCCTGAGCTGCTGGGAATGCAGCAGCAGCTCTTACTGGTGCCAGGGAGAGAGACCAGGCTGCACCAGTTAGAAGATGGAAGCCTTGGGTACAGGAGCAATGGGCACAGCCCCAAAGCTGATGGGGAGGTGATGCTTTGCCAGGCACCTCCAAACGCTGCTGACCCTTTTTGTGCCTCCTTAGGGTGGTTTTACACAGGGAGGAGCTTCTGAAAAACAAGAGGAACTCAGCTCCCATGGAAATCCCAGGTTCAGATGACACACCAAAACCAGCAGTCTGCTGGGACAGCCACCACATCACTCCTTGCACATCACCCAGGATCCCAGTGATACCTGCAGCATCCAGCTGCTCTTAGCCTTTTGTTCTCTGTTGTCACCTCTCAGTTCTCCAATACTGAAGAGGCAGTTTGGAATTGAGCAGGGTCCCTGACCTTCTGTGCTTAATTACTAATGAGAAGCCCGTGGGCCATCAGTACAAGTGCTGAGGGGCAGGTCTCTATCAGCTGTAGGCTTGTTTTTTGGAAGAAGCGTTGTGTTCTGGAGGCAGCAGATGCTGAAAGTCGCTCTCACGTGGCAATTCTTTATTTTTTTTTTCACTGAAAAGAACAAAGAAATTGTCTGGCAGGGCTCGTTTTCCTGAGGGAGCAACCATAGACCCAATTTCTTGTGCTCCTTGTAGCAGTTCCCAGGCAAGGGATACCCCGTGGGCTGGAACCCTGAGCTTTGCCCCCATTCCCAGAGCAGGCAGGATGTCCTGGCTGTCCTCTGTCATTGTCCCTACTGCAGGGGTGGACAGAGAGCACCCAGCCCTGCAAACCCACTCCATCTGTGCCCTGTTAGTCTTCATTAATGACTCTGTGTAGAGGGTTGCTGGTCACTGTAGTAAGGTTGGACAGAGGTAACGGCAGCTGGTGATGGGGCTGAGGAGTGTCTGGGCTGTGCAGGGTGGGCATTGGGCTGTTTCTGGGGTTTATGTTCCTTGCTAAGAAGGATGGGACGTTGGGAATGTTGTGTCAGGAGCATTATGTGGTTTTGCTTTGGAGAATAAATGTTCTTGGCTGTTTGACCTTGTTTGCTTGGAGGGATCTGGGTGTTTGGTGTTTAGGAAGAGTGGTCTGAGAAGGGTTTTCTGCAGCTTGGTTGAAAGCAGTAGATACATAAGAAGGTTAATGGTGCATCAAGGGAACTTCATTTTAGGTTCTTTAGCCTCTCAAATTTAAGTGATTGATGTGACAGCAGTGGGTTTGAGGCAGGAGTGCATTCGGTGCAAAAGACTGATGGCTGAAATGCTTCTGCAACAAAAAAAAAATAGAGAAAGCTGTTGCTGATTGTTTCCAGAGCAAGAGCTCGGGGAAGATGATGTGGAGAAGGTCTGAGGGTGCTGTATCACCTGCCCGCCCAGGGATGGGCCTCCAGCAGAGCTGCCCCACTGATGCCACTTTCTCCCAGGCTTTTAGCAGCTTTCCATGCCCATGAATGAGTTGGCAGTAAGCTGGGCAGGGATGTAGCTGATGCGAGGTCTGACTTGGCAAAAAGCAAGGCTTAGGTTTCAGCACTCCAGCTTTGTTGCAGTACCCGAGGGGTCACCCCTCTGAAAATGCAGTGGGAGCCTTGTGCTCTTGCTCAATGCTGAGAAGGGCTTTATGTGTGCAATTGGAGCAAGGCACTGTGACTGGAGGTGTACACCTGCATATATGGTGGAAGGCATCTGGCTGTCCTCAGAAGAAGCAGATGGGGAACGGTGCAATGGGTGCCTCCAAGCGTCAGCAGCTGTGACTTTCTCTCTCACAGTGTTTGCACAGCACTGGGGCCCTTGGTCTCTGCCGGGGCTCCTGGTGCTGCTGCAGGATGAGCAGTCCTTGCACTGGGAGCTGCCTGGTGCACCTCGCTCATTGCATGCAGGTTTGGCCACTTGTGATCTCCCATTAGCTGCAGGTCAAGAGCAGCTACGCTTTTATTTTTCTTGCTGCTAGAGATAAGAAAAAATCCTCCAGGCTCTTCCTGCAGGAGGACAGAGGGTCTTAGACCCCTGACTCAGTCGTCACCCTCAGCAACAGGGGACAGCAGCTCCTGGCTCCGTCGTCCCAGCACAAAGCCAGGCAGCTCACAGGGCTGCCCATGCCATCCTCCCCCCATGTCACTTTGGGTTCTTCTCCTGCTGAGACTTCTCCTGGAATTGAAGCTGGGAGCTGCACTCGCAGCCCTGACGTGCATGTGATGTGACAGCCCTGCCCCGCTCCCAGCGCTGTCCCCAACCACCCTGGTGGCCCCGTCCCCGTGTCCCCATGTCCTCATGAGCCGTGGATTTGGGGGGGAGGGAGCGAGTGTGCGCGGAGGCGGCGATAGCATCTGCTTTGTAGCAGGAGGCAGGCGGCAGGGTTATTGTTTGCTAATAGATTGCTTTTGAGGAGCTGCTCATATGGGACCAGGCGAGTTTCAGAGGTAATTAAAACTCTGCCTATGCAAAAGGCAGGATCTGATTATTTCCTTTCCAAAGCAGGCAGATTAAACCAGGAAAGTTTTTCACCACTTCTAAGAGAGCAGATTTGCTTTGAATGAAGTTCATAATATGGTATATAATAAATAAAACTCTTCAGCTTTTTCTGCTATATTCAAAAATAACTTTTTCTTTTTTTCCTTTTTGCCATCTTATTCCTTGGATTTAAACAGCAGGGCACACGTGCACCCATGGAGTACTGATGCTGCAATGCTCATTTCTTGGCTAACAGCTTTTATACCTGCTTACTCTTCTCTTAGATGGCTCTTCTGTACCAGGGCCTCATTCTACCTGAATCAGCAAAGCAACGGTGGGTGGGTATATGGGTTGTGAAATAGTTGCAAAGTCTCCCTATCAACTTTTATTAAAAAAAAAAAAAAAACCAAAAAACCACCTATGTTAAAGTTAATCAAGAAACTTTATAACCAGGTCTCTGTAGCCTGAGTGAGGTTGTTGTGTGCCCCTGGGATTCCAGCTCTGCACCACTCCTGGCCTTAGGCTCTGTGTGTTCCACATATTTCAAGGAGCTGACCTTTATGGAGCTCTAAGGAAGACGAGATTGGGGTAGAGACTGATAAATCTACCAAGGAGAAGGGAAGAAAAGATGACTTTATTAGCTGGGCTGAGCTGATGCTGTTCTCATGGCTCCTCCATCTGAAGCCCTGCTGAAACCCAAAGGATTTCCCTTGGCTGGAGGTGCAGGCAGCAGAGCTGGCTGGATGGGGGAGGGATGGTGGTGAATGAAAGCGTGATGAAAGCAGGATGAAAGACTGAGGGACATGGTCAATGCAGGAGGAAAACAAAGCTTTGTGAGCACTGCTGGTAGAGGAAGACCAGAGCATGGACCGACCTTAACAGACCCCTGCCACTCCTTCACCTGTGGCTGCGTGCACGCTCCAAGTTGCATAATGCAGACTTGAAATCCTGAATTAAGGATTCCCTGTGAAAATCCTACGAGGGAGAGTATGCTCCATGGCACATATCCCTGCTGCTGGGGCTGGGCGCCTGCGCTGGGAGAGGGGACTTGGTGCAGGAATGGCAGGGTGAAGTGGCACGGCCCTTGTTTCATCACAGGTTGAGCTATAGCTGATTGCAGCTGTCCTCCCTGGCTGTAAAATCTATCTGGTGCTTGTAATACACTCACATGTTTTAGGAGTTCATGGCTCTTTTTGTGCGCGCTTCAACCACGCGCACACGGACGCGCACACGCATTTTATTGCTGATAGGGAATGAAACCTCAGATTAAAAGACATTAATGAAGATAAAAAGTAACAGAATCTAATTCCAATTGTCTGTGGCAGAAACCCAATTTTCAAATGATAATTACAATAATTAAAAATTCCCTTATCAACGGAGACAAAAACGCTGCACATTGGCAGCAGAGATGATGAACAAGGCGAGCACAGGCTCCTCGGTGCTGAAATCAATTTTCAGAAGTTCAGACGAGCCCCAGAACAACTCCAGCTCCGCTGTGCTTTTTTCTTCTTGGTAAAGGAGGAGGATTTCCCCATGCACGTCCACGTAGCCTATTTTTTTGGTGGTTTTTTTTGTTTGTTTTGCCGTGCCTCCTTTGTCCGCAAGGTTGCATCAGCTGGAGCACAGAATGAAACCGTGTAAATAGAGCTGCTTTCCTGTAGAGGTGGAGTGTTGGGAAAGTTCAAAACTGTATCAGGCCTTCCCAGCTTCAGCTTTGCTTCTAATTCTGGATGATCTTATTTAGAATTAACAAATATACATGCTCTGCTCTGGGGGAATTTGCCAGGGATGGCTCTCAAAGCTCTCCGTGCTGAGCGTGCTTCCTTCTGCCGTCCCCATTGCACCAGCTAATGCACAATGTTAAAAATCCAAGTAGATATCTGATGAAAGCATTCTTTTGCCCAGAGACATCTCAGGCTTCTGTGCATACGCTTTGCAAAGGTAGCAGACTGCAAAATCTGTTTTGCTGCTTGTTTCTTTTTTCTTTCATGGCATAGAAGTAGATTGGATGTTTC
This sequence comes from Numida meleagris, assembly GCF_002078875.1. Taxonomy (NCBI): domain Eukaryota; kingdom Metazoa; phylum Chordata; class Aves; order Galliformes; family Numididae; genus Numida; species Numida meleagris. The sequence continues at coordinate 2,985,928 of NC_034430.1, read as the reverse complement.
ACCTTTATTTTTTTTAAGGCTGTATCGTGATGTGCGCAGACCAGTAGGCATCCAATTGATCAAGCTCAGCGACACTCTTGGGAAGAGAGATGGCACTGCAGAGATCCTGTTCGTCAGCTTTAGCAGTTGGGAAGGGATGGGAGGACAGCTTGTCGCAGAGCTTGGTGTCCTGCAGGATGCCCGGCCTGCATCTGCTGGGATGCTCTCGCCTCAGCTTGATGAGGTTAGTCATCCTGCTGCCATCAACACTGGGTCCATCATGATGTATTTATGAGCAGATGACAATTCTCAGTGCATGGCAAATGCATTACCGCTCTTTAAGCAGTTGTAATTGTACCTCATTAGTAGAGGGAGTCCCCAGGCAGAAAGTTTGGCTCTGGAAGTCTAGCCAAATGTCTTCATTCTCCGTGAGCATTTGACTTTGGGGTTTGGGGAGGCTGTGACTCCACTTTAAGCTCTTTTGTTTGTGGGTGCATGCCCTTATATTTTTCTCATGATCCATTGAGTTCGTTCGTCCTTTCCTCCCTGTTCACGTTTGCTCTATCAGCTCCATGCTCCATGTGCTGGTACATCATCCAGTTACTTAACATCCCTTCTCCAGTCCTTTTCTACCTCAGGAAAATCCCCCAGAAGGGTTCTCATTCAGTATTGAATGGAGTGGGTTATTGGTGTAACTGCACTAAAACTGCATCAGTTCCATTGTGGCTGGATTCTGTAAGAGCGGGCTGTCTGCTCCTGGGATGAGCTGCTTTTTATATAACAGTAAATGAGAATCTCATTTATCAGCGCATGCACAGGAATGTGAAGACAAAGAAAACGGTGATACTCTCATTGTTTCCATCCTGGCTTGGAGAAAAGCTGTGAGACTGAGGGAGAGTAGAAGGGAAAAAGCACTGCTAGATGGAAGCCAGACCCAGAGCCGCTCAGAGCAGCAGCGTGGGGACATCTGCCAGTGGCTTTTCTTGTTGGCTTTTTCCTCTCCACTGCGTAACAAACCTACAGACAGGAGGGCACATTTCAGCCAGGAACATTCCGTCCACTTGGAATCGACCTGGAGCAAATATTTCTGTAGCGTGCTCGTCAGCAACAAGCATAGGGCCCAGCAATGAGGAACCAGCAGGAGGGCAGAGGGCTTGGAGCAGCCAGGGTTCTCCTAGGTGCATTGCTGTTGGAGTGATTTATTCACGCTTCCCCAGATCTGATCTCAGTGGTTTACAAAATCGAGCTGGGGGCTAACAGCAGGTTTTGTGCCAGGCAGGAGGGAGCTGTGCTCTTGGAAATGAGAAAGGTTTCCAGTAATGAGGAAGAGCTTCCATATCAGATAATGATTTTAGTGGTTCTGTCCCCGGTAGCAGGGCACGTGTGCCACTGCACCCAAAACAGCTTCTATTTCCCCTCCAGTACAGAAGAAACAATGGGCCCACGGTGCTGGCCCCACGCAGCATCAGGCTCCTTGGTGGCTGTTGCAGCCAAATCCATCCTAAACTGCAGCAACACTCAGGATCTCTCGAGTGACTCCGCAGCCTTAATGCCAGCTTGGAAACCTCCCTGCAGCCCAAGGTGAGCAGATGAGCGTCAGCGTGTCCTGCAGCCCTCAGTGCCCGCTCCCCCTGCACCACCAGGATCGCTGCCGCGGTGGGAGCGGCGTTGTCAGAGGGGCCATTGCTGAGAGTGACCTCAATTTCTCAGCTCCAATATTCAATTATTTCTGCAAGGAAAAGATCCGTTATTTAATAATGGCTGAGGCACTCCGAATTATTCATCAGCAGAGGAAGTGAGCTGCTGAGATGCACGGGAGGGACGCGTTTGGTGTCGGGGGGTGGTGTGCCTGATGAAGGGAGTACTTCATTTCAGTGGCCCCTCTCTGGGGTGCAGGCCTTGTTTCTGCAGTTATCTTGGCTTTGAGCTGGTGCATCTGCTGTCACCAGGAGCCCAGGTGATGACTAAACCTTACTGAAGGGCGACGCTGTGTTTTTCTTGATTTTTTTTCATAGGGTTGGGATGCATGCCAGGCTGGGGTGTGCTGCAGGCACGCAGAACCCGTATCCAGGCTGTCAGTGGCTTTGCCTTGTTCACTGAGGGGTCCTGCTGGAAGCGTATTCTGCTGAGGTGCCCGTGCTGTTTTGCACCCCGAGCCCACGCTCTTTTCCCTGATTGTCAACAATGTGCATCCTGGTGCTGAAAGAGCAAGAAATGGGGTTTCCAGCTGGCGCTCCTCTGAGTGGTATTTGCATGGCAGAACGGCGTTGTGCAGTGAGATGCTGCTGAATGGGTACGAACTGGGGCAGGTATAAGCATCCCCCGTCCACGTTCTGCAGATAATATTTATCCACTCGAGTCAGAAGGTGAACCCGTGAAGTGCTGAGAGCTGTTTTGTGAAAGCACCATACCTGCATGTTTGAAAAGGAAAAGCATCCATGCTCGCATATTTAATTGCCAAATTATCATATAAATGTCGCGCTAGTTAGGTTGCCAGAACTCACTGATATTTTAAATGTTTCCGTGTTTTAACTCTGTGCAAGTCAACCTTTGCCAGCCTAATTACAAGGGAAGAAGCACCAATGGCATTTCTTTCCTCCATGTTTGGAACTGAGGGGAATTTCCTGAGACTTCCACAAGAATTGTCTGCTAATGTCTGTAGTGACAGGGGCTCTTCCTGCTGCCCCTCACTGGGATAAGCTGGATTAATGTTAGCAAAAAAAAAACCCAAACCAAGCCACAATAGCAATGCTGGAACACATTTGCGTATTTTGGTTAATTTTGCAAAATTATTTCTGCAAAACGTCCCGAAAATAAACAGAAATGCCCTTGCAGAGCTGAAAACCTTGGGGAGGCTTCATGCAAAGGAGCTTTCCACTTCGACATTCCCTTCAATTTTATTGCAAAAACAGCTGTCTAAAAAGGATCAAAATGAAATATTTTTGAGGCAGCATGGGGCTTTTTTTTGACATTTCCAGTGCACTGGGAACTGCTTGCTTTCAAGTCAGTCTGATACTGATATTAACACTTACAAATGCACGCTTGCTGCTGTCCCTCCATTCGCCTCTGCACACTCCAACCCACAGGTCTGCGGTTCCTTTGGTAACTCTCAGCAGATGTGATGGAAGCAGAGGTTTTTCCTGAACTCCTCTCTCCCATAAGGCTGGGGATCCTCTTGGTGCTCTTCAGGAGGAGTAAATGGCCCCGGTGGCTGCAGAAGGAATGAGAAATCCAACAGAGGGCCAGCCAAGCCCTGCTCCACGCAGGTGTGGTGGAGGGGACAGCCCTCAGCTGCTTCCATGCTGTTTGGAGGATGGAGGGCGTGCTCCAGGGCTCAGTGCAGAGGGATCAGCTGGGGATGTTCTGTTCTGCATCCTGCCCCTCCTCGTGCTGTGTTTTGGAGCCGAGCTGTCTGCAGAGCAGCGGGTATTTCTCATCTCAGCAGCATCATGTCTACATATCTAAGCAAGTTCCCATCTCCTGCTTGCAAAGGGATTAAGAATAGGATTCCCAACATTCTGTGGTGTAGCAGAGGAAGGCTCCTGGTGCTGGGGATGGGCACAGGAGAAGCAGCTGCGTGCTGTACCCGGGGACTTGGAAGGGCCCCCACGGGGGCTTGCCCTCTGCTTTCATCTCTGTTTTCCCTGTAAGCCCATTCCCCAGTGAGAGCAGAGCCTTGTGGTGCCGTTTTGTGCTGAACTTCCAGAGGACCTTTCCCTGTGGTAGCTTTGGACCTGGAGCTCAGGGTTCCTGGTACTTTGCTGTAGCAGAGCTCCTGCCTCCTGTGCCTTCAGGTGCAGGGTGGTTGCAGGGAGCTGGCTTTCCTAACCCGTTATCTTGCTGATTTCTGCCTGAAGAGGAGGAAACAAACACGTATCCGCTAATCCAGACATTTAAGGCTACACAGCCAAGGTTAATAATCCAGTGACATCTGAATTGCATGTGCTGTAAATAATCAACATATTTCTGAAGAGCTGCTGAAGGATTTAAAACAGGCTAATTACAGAAATATGAAAGGGGAATGGCCCTGTCGATTCAGCAGGTTGCTGAACAGAAAGGAAATGCCATAGAAGACCAGGGGCAACGCTCTGATGTGCAAAACTGTTTGCATATATATGTATGCAATACAAAGTGTAGGAAACAAAATGTTTATTTCTGCTTTGATGTTTTTTCCTTCCAAGTGACGAGAGTATCTGCCGTCTTTTTACTCTTAAAAAATGAAACTAGTCTAGGATGCCGATGCTCCCAATTCCAGATAGCAATCATGGATGCGCAGAGCAGTAATTTCGACTGCTGGAGGTTGATCCCAGATCTCTCAGGCCTTCTGGACACCTTTTTCAAGGCTCTGTGTTTATTTGCCTTCCCTCCCACCTCTTGCTGAAGCCCTTGTGATCTCCTCTGCATCAGTATATTACACTGGCACAGGTTGCCCATGGAAGCTGCCCCATCCCTGGAAGTGCCCAAGACCAGCTTGGATTTGGGCAGCCTGGTCTGGTGGGAGGTGCCCCTACGCAGGGCAGGGGGTTGGATTAGGTGATCTTTAAAGGTCCTTACTACCCAACCCGTTCTGTGATTCTCCTCTGATCTCAGTGCATTCAGCCCACAGAGGTCCCTTTGCAGCCCATCTCTCTAGGACAAGGCGAGTAGATGTGTGGATGCCCCCAGATTTTATATTGGATTATGGGCATAACGGAGCCCTGACATTTCAGCCAAGACCTGAGATGTTTTCAGCTGTGTGCAAGGAAAACTGAGATCTTTGCGCTTTCCAGCCATGATATTGCAAAGACTAGGAGGCCGGGTGAGATTTGTTATGGCCCAAAAGCTGTGTGCAAAACTTCACGCTTCCATTTGCCGTTTCCATTTTTAACCGTCTGTCATTCTGAAACATTTGTATGATAGAGAAAAGCAAGAAACAGGAGAGCTAAGGGAAAAAAAACAACCCTTGCAAATATATACACCTCCCACTGGGGCCCTTTTTATTCCTTTGCAGCTCCACCGGTTCCAGCGAGGACATCTGAGTTGCATGGGTCTGGGTGAGAGAACGCAGTGTGTCCTTATGGCCCAGCGTGAGGTCTCATAGGGTAACAAAGAAGATGGTCAAACAAACAGCAGAAGTTGATGTCATGCCAAAAATGAACCCAGACTGGGCATAAAAACAGTAGTTTTGCTCGTGCCTATTTCTATTCACAGTCTCACCGTAAAAGCCTCTTAATTACCGGGGGGGGAACTCGTGCCTTCTGGTGGAACAGCACATTGCTGCGTTTGTGTGTTTGCAGGGAGCTTTTGCTTTTGCCCTTTTGCTTCTATATGCAGTGATCTGTGTGTGGAGGGCTGGGGCAGTGTGGGGCAGGGTGGTCATAGAGCCCTTTGAGTCAGAAGGGATCATTGAAGGTCAGCTAGTCCAACTCCCAGCGTCTAGGAGAAAATAACCATGAAAAATCAGAGGTGTCCAGCTAGGCAGAGTATGTACCTCATTGTGTCAGATCAGGATGGGAGCCTGCTCCGGCCAGGAGGCAAGGGTAGCCCAGATATGCATTGCAAAGAGAATGAAACTTTGATTTTCCTGTCAGCCGGCGTGCTCTGCACTCCTGGCTCCCTGCTGATAAGCTTGTCTTAATGGCGGTGGGATACAACACTATACTGACCACGTCTCCGGGCTGCCTGTCTCAAAGGGAAAGCTGTGCCTTCCCCAAGTTTTATGACTTGAAGCTGTCAAGGAGAAGGGGGGCGAGGGGGAAAGTTGTGATGGATTCATTCTTCTGCCTTATCCGGGGCTACGCTGCACCTTCTGCAAATATCAGCACCTTGAAAGGCTTTGGAGACAGAGGAGAGAAGCGAGCCCCAGATAAATCACAGCATTTGCATGGCTTTGTGCAAATGACAACAGCACGGGGACGGCCTTTATTTTTCTCCCCCTGCTTGAAAGTGCAACCAGAGAATCTCCTCACCTTCCTTCTGGCCCGTTCCCACTCTCACTTGTTCGTTGTTACCGTTAAAAATTATTAATTAGGAAACTTAATTAGGGGTCAAAATTCACAATGTTTAGGTGAGTCCATCTGCACATTTCCTCCTCCCTTCTGTCTCTGTATCACCATCCGCCTTCCCCGGAGCAGAGCTCAGGGTTGGGCACAGCTCCAGGTGCCTTCCCCATACCCAGTGATGCCGTGGCTCAGGAACGTGTCCGGGAACAACATGAGATTAGGGCTGCCCAAACTTGGGGCTGGGCAAGATGGGGCAGCTGGGAGCTCTCGCAAGTCACAAATCAGAGCGGCTCAGTGCTTAGACAATAGCTTGCATGGGCTTGGGTTCGTCCTGCCTGTGGTTTTGTGTCTTAAAAATGTTCCAGCAGTCACAGGACTCCAGGACAAAAGGCTTTAATAGGAAGAAAAGCTGGGATGGCAGGAGGCTGGCAGCGCTGCTGTGAGCTGGGGCAGGAGCACCATGAGGAGTGGCAATGAAGCAGGCTGTCCTGCCGAGCACTGCCGAGGGGAGGAGAGCACCTTGCAGAGCCCTGATAGGAGCAGAACCCCTGGAGCTGGCATCTCGCTGCTGCTGAAGCCTGTGAAGCTGTGCTGCTTTGCAGAGCTCTCAGCTGGTTCATGCCTCTGGGGCCGGACGTAAGCCCATAAGCTGTAACTTTTCCAGGGCTGGATCTGGGCTAGAAATCCTAAACGAAATGATTTGGTTTAAAGCTTTTGTTTTGCCTTCTTGTGATGTACAGTGCTGTGTTGGCAGAGGGTCGCGCGGGCTCCTCTGCTGCAGCCTGCAGGTCGAAGCTTCTGCATTGCTGTGTTACTGGCAGAGGGCTGGCTGCAGGTGTGGGAGATCAGGGCTTGGTATCTGATACCTACAAAGAAAAGCAGGAAAGTGAAAAGGACTCAATTCTGCAAAATGCTGAGTGCCTCCTCTGTTCTTTGCCGAGTTCCCAGGGCACCAAGCTCTTACTGCCAGTATGGCTTATGTTACAGACAAAAGCCCTGATGACATCTTGCTCTAGTTTGTTCAAATGCAATCCTTGTCTAAAAGGAGAGGTAATCTTGTTTCCTGGACCCCAATGGAAATGGAGAAAAACCCAGAAGCAGAAGGATGTTTTTCCCTTTCTGAAAGCAGCTGGCGTGCAGCACGGTGAGGAGCTTTGGGGTGTTTGGCTCCCGAGAAGCCTTGGGGGCTCACTTGGCATTGCCTGGAGTGACCGGGCCCAGGTCCACGTCTGTTGGTGACTGCTCCAGGTCCTCTAAAAATTCCTGAGGCTCTAAAGCAGTTTCAGATCCTGCAGGCGGGATTTGTGAGTGGGAAGTGCTTTTAATTCGGATAGATTAGCACGAGCTGTGAGTTTTCTCATTAGATGTATTCGGCAAATCTCTGCCCTGCCTCTTGCTTTTTTTTTGCTTTATTTTTTTTAAATGGGGGAAAAAGAATGGGAACACAACCCAGCATACGTACTTCAACCCATGCAAATCCATCTCTGCCATCTAGTTCCGAATGAAACTTAAGCTCAAATTGGAGAGGCTTCAAGATCAGACCTTTTTTTCTCCTCTCGCGCTCTTTTCCTTGGCAGGTTTTGTTCATCAACACAGAGGCCGTGCCTCCAGCTCCAACACAGACGCCATCCATCCAGCTGCAGGAGCTGGGCTCGTGCCCGCCCGCAGCAGCAGTTCCTCCCCGGCAGCACTCGGGGATGCAAAGCAATGCGAGAGCTCCTGCAGAGCCGAGCACATGAGCCCTGGGAGAGGAGCTCGCAGCTCAGCCTGGCAGGGGGTGTAACACCACCACGATGCATTCAAGCCCATGGGGCTCTCTGGTTTTACACCAACACAGCGTACGGCCCTTGGCACTTGGTACCAGATGGTATTTTATAAGCGCTGGAATTATTTAGGAGCGTGGCTATTACCCCGTTACTAATGAATTACAAATAACTCCTCTAGAAAAGACCCTTTGCTGACTAAGAAACATGTCCCTGAGATAAAATAACTTTTGAGGTTTAAAGGGTCAGCGATTTTTTTAAGGTATGTTTTATTCCTAGGAAGTTAAAGGGGCCCGGGAATCTCCCACTTGCCTCATTAGCAAATATTACCCAATTTTTCTTTCATAGTGTAGCAGAGGGGAAGAAAAGCGTATAAAATAAACACCTGGCAGGAATGCATAATCTGCATAAATTCAAGTGGTTACACTCATGACAGGAAACCAAACCAAATGCAGACCTTTGAAGCAGGCAATGAGACCTCAGCAATGAGTTATTGTCATGCGGAGAGCGCATGGTTGGGATTGCAAAGAGCGTTCCCTATGGATGGATGAGCTGGCTGGTGCCGCTCCCCCAGGTTGTCCAGATGGAAGCCAGGAAAGCAAGGAGGGGCCATGGTGTTCTCCTCCCTTGGGTCCTTTGGGGCTGGCCATTCCCAGCTGATGTCATTGGTTTGCAGGCCATGGTTGGCTGTGCTAGCCAAGTGGCATGGAAGGAGCCATGCAAGAGGAACAGGACACACTTAAGTTTTCTCCTGTTAGGTTTCTACCATTTCCTTCTCCCTCCAGCACAGGAACCCTGTAGTTTCCCAGAAAAAAAAATGCTTTGCTAAACTATTTGTGCAAATTTACATCAACCAACCTCTTCAGAATGTGGCACAATGTAGTGTCTGCCTATTTTCAAGCTTTCTTTCACCTGGGAGATGGGTGTAGTGGGTTAGGAGGTGTCTCGAATCATTGCATCTGATCCCATTCTCTGGACTGAGCAACACTTAGTGTCTTCCTGTATCAGTGCCATGCTGGACATCATGGTGAGAACTTCGTGAGCCCTTTGAGTTCCCTATCTTGGCAGGATTCATCTCTTTGGTTTTGTATGTTTCCTTTTCCAGCTGAAGGAAGAGGGAGTGGGAGGGATGGAGGAGGTTTGGGCAGTCCTCTCAGAGATAGGGTTTGGATTTTGGGTGGTCCTTTGTGGAGCCTGGAGCTGGACTTGGTGATCCTCGTGGGTCCCTTCCAACTGGGGGTATTTTATGATTTTATGAGATGGAAGAAGGAAAAAAAAGATTTGCTGGACAAGATAAGGTAAGGCCTGTGAGCTCCTGGAGGAGAGGAGTCTGGTGCAGGTGCCCACCCAGATGCACACTGAGAGCATCCAGATGAGGAGCCTTCAGCACACTGGGAGCACTCAGCTTTCTCCACGTTGTCTCCCACAATGTTCAGTTACCACAGTTGTTCAGTTGCCTGACAATTAAGCTTGCTTTAACGTGCTTCAATAGCGTGAGTGAAGGGGAAAAACATGTAAGAATTGTCTGTAAAAGGAAATAATACATTTTTAATCCCAATTAATATTGGGTGCCAAACAACACGTTTGCAACACATTTTAACTCATCAGGATAATGGAAAATCCATGTTCAGAGGCATCAATTATTGATAAGGGTTAACAAGGTCATATCCGTTCTGGATGCAGTGTTGATTCTTTCCCTTCTATGTTTCGTTTTGTTTCTTTCGTTCCCTCTTCTCACCTTCTAACCCCAACATAACAACTCAGCCCCCCGTCCTGCTGCTGACTTTACCGTGGGAGCAACTGGTTGGTTTTCTCCCCCAAGGAAAGGTGCAATTCAAGGTGTTAAAGACAGCGTGTTCATAACCTAAAATATAACAAACCCAACAAACCCAACAGCCTGCGATGTTTCAGCCCAAATCAGGAGACCGAATGTAAGATTATGCATTGAGGTGGAGGTGTATATGCCTTGGAAACCCAACAGCAAATAGATTGCTTTTTTTAATCTTTTGTCTCCAAAGAAGAAAGCTGGAAACCAGCAAGAAAAGAAAAGAGTGCTGAGATTGTCACAACTGCAGAATCAGCCTTGAATTACAGAAAACTCATGGTTTCGCAGCGATCTTTTTGCAGCAGAATGAGGAATGATCACTGAGAACCAACCCCAGAGGATCTTGTCACTCGCTGGGCTTTGAAAACCAGCAAAGAGGAAGCAGCCCTGGAAGATCCTAGCCCTGAGTTTACGTATTTCCCTGCAGATGCTCTGCAGGATGGGACTCTCTGGGTCTGCCATCACCTCCAGGCCAACCCCCAGCCATGCTGGGCATGTAATGACGCTGCCATGTCTTTAATTTGGCAGCTTTAAGCCTAATGCTTTCACGCCGCTTGGAATAATTTCCCATCTGCAAATATCAGGGGCACGGCAGGGCAAGAGGACAACTAAAAGGCAATTTCTGCCAAGAGTCCCCTCTCCTTCACTGGGTGATGTGCTTCAGCAGCAGCAGACCCTGTATTCCTCCACAGCAGCTGGCAAAAGGGCTGGGAAGGCTGGGCCCAGGGCACAGAGCATTGGGCTGCTGGTGTTGTAGGTGAGGAAGAGGAGCTCTCCAGCTCCAGGCTCATCCCAGCTGGGACAGCATGACACAGGGCTATGTCCAAAACAGCATCACAAGACAAAGCAGTACAATTGATTGATCCAGCAGCCAGCAGCATCTGCCTGGCACACCGATCGCAACCCAGGCTCTCCCAGTCCCATTTTGTTCCAGGTTTCCCCTTCCAGGCAGCAAAACCATCATAACTGGTGGCTTCTTCAAGGAAGGGAAGGGATGCTTATTTCTTCTCCCTACATCCAAAAATCCATCTTCAAACAAAGACTGGGAGAAATTCATATACAGAAATACAATCTTGCAGTTAATCATAAAAACCACCATAAAGTAGCAGTGATTGTTTAGCAAGAATGAACACCCACTCTGTTCTGTCTTCTTTTTGTCATAACTTGGACAATTTTCAAGAGTTAATAGGTAAAACCTAGTTTTCAATAGCTCCAACTTCCTCTTTTTATTTTTCTTATTAAAAAAGAAGAAGAGAAGAGCTGTTCTGTTCTCAATTATTGCACGTCCCAGTAGGTTTTGAGCATTAATGGTTGTTTTCACATCACTTGCTCCGTCCGTATTTGAAAAACAAAGCAGGTAGTTGGAAGGAGATTTGAATGCTCCTGACCTGGGCATCAGATGCAAACTCTGAACGTTTAACAGTGCCACTGAGTGGTTTTGTATCTGGATCAACACCAGCAGACCCACATTAGACATGTGGGACTTCAGTGTGTTTGGTGAGGGAGCAAGAAGGCACAAATGGGGAGGCAGCGTGGATTATTATTTAGTTCTTTATTGCCAGTTCTGTGAAATTCAGCACTGTAAGATCTCGCTGTGGCCCTCAGTGGTTCCTCTCTCCTGAGCTGCTCTGCCTCATGCTGCAAGCTGGGTTTCCTGGGTTTTATTCATCGCTTGTAAACAGTCCAAGAATAAAGCCATTATTCTGGCCAGAAAGCACTTTGGCTGAAAGGCTGCATTTTTTATTATTTGTGTCCGTGCAGTCCACAAATAATAAATAAAGCCTTGGGTAATTTAGCTTTAATTATGCTCCCTGGTTTCATTGCCTCTCCACGTCCCAGGTGTGCCAGATCCATCCTCCTCTTTAGCTTCTCCATCTTCTGGATGAGAAGCATGCATCTCATTACTCACCCTCTGTGCTGTACAGCAGTGCTGCTCCTCCTCTGCTGTCAGGTTCTGGGCGTGCTGCCTTGCCCCAGGCTGGAGCAGAGCATGGGGGGCTCTGGGAGCACCCAGTGGGGCTGCTGGGGGACTGGTGTTGGCTTCCCTCCCTGCAGAAGGTGCCAGGCTTCCAACATCGGAACCGTTCACAGCAAAGAGTTGATCTCTGCTTATCTTCCCCTCCAAAAATAAGAGAAAATGCAAAAATGCTTGAAATAACCCTTTTGGACCTTTTTGAAGTGAAAATATTCTCTCGGAGGGTCAACATTAATTTCCATTTAGATGTTTAGCTAAAAAGGAGAAGGAAAACAGAAAGGCTGACATCAAAAGAACCTTTTTAAGGCAGGGATACGCTCTGCACTGACCTGGCTGGGAAGGGGGGGTGCTGGTGTTTTAATCTCTTGCTTTCTCTGTTGGTGGGGCCTCTCCTCTGCAGATCCAGGAGAGCTGATCCAGCTGGCTGAGCTCTGTGTTAGCAGAGATGGTGCCAGCATCCCCTTCTCTAGGGGACTCCCTGCAGCAACTGGGGATTTGTTCCCTCCCACAAGTCCATGGTTGTAGATATGTGGGGGGTTTGAACATGTTGGATGCATTGGCTGAAGCCCTGGGTATCAGTCTCAGGTTTTCCAAGAGAAATGCTTTGCAGTTTTCCTCCTTGCAGGCAGCCACTGGGCTCACCTTGTGCTTTGTGAAGGTTTCCAGGTCCCATCAGCAGGGAGCTCCCTGTCCCCAGCTCTGTTTCCCTTGGCTTTGCACTGCCTGACCCTGCAGGAGTGCAGCTGTCATGAGCACCTGCAGATCAACATCCACTCTTTGATGGAAGCTGGAGGCTGAGCCATGAGATGCATAGACAATGAGGGCCACAGCCTGGAACCGGCACAGCAAACTACCCAGGGCATGGTGAGGGAACCTGAGCCCAAATCCAGTGCCCTTGCAGCAGCCCAGACCCCCAGCCCCCTTCACAAATCTTTCAGGGCTGCTGTTGCCCATTTCCAGCCTGCTGGGCCATTTCCATGTCTGTGCCCTCAGTGGGAAAGGGCCAGGACACACCGTCACATCCATTCAGCCGGGATCCAGGCTTCACCATGAAGGAAACAGTTTTCCCACATCCAGGAAAGCAGTTTGTGTTGCTCAGGTTACAAGAGCTGTGTGATGTTGATCCCAAGTGCAGCCCGTCCCTGCCATTTTAATGAGCAAAGGCCATTATAATGACCAGGGTTAGGCCAGCAGTAGGATGCTCCCAAGCGGCGTCAGCTCTGTTACTGGTAATTTCAAGGTAATGCTTTCCCAGCACCTTGATGTAGGCAAAATGAGCCTTGAATAAACATAATAGTAAACTCTGTTGTTCAGTGGTGCGATGCCATGCCTTTAGCAGTCAGTTCCCAGAAGGAGGCATCTCTTCCCCAGCATGCTGGATATAAACCTTAAATTTACATTTCTAGTTAAATAGCAGCTTCCAAGACTAAAGCTTCAGTCTCTGGTGACAATGAATAGAAACATTTCCCCCATTAAAAATTGCATCTTTTTTTTTTTCCTTTTTTTTTTTTTTTCTGATGAGCAGCTCTGCTGTGCAGGCATTTTTATAGGTTCCCACAGAGGTGGTTGAGCTGCAGTGTTAAATCTTCCCCGCGTCAGGCAGGACAGCCACTGGAGATGGTGCTGGAACGCCACATCCATTCCTCTGCCATCAGAGGAAGCCTTTCCTGCCAGCTCTCAAGCGGGAGATTAACATCAGCGCTTTGTGATGCGTCACCCAGGGAAGTGCTGGGGTGCAGAGCAGGGTGCTGCCAGCTCCCTGCTGCGGTCCCCACCTGCTGCACAGCCAGCCTGCCTCACTTTGCAGGGCCCAGCTTTCTCTCTTATTTATTTAAATGACAAATATGCCAGAGCAAGGACTGCCTCCCACTTGACATCAGCCCCAGTGTGACACCAGTAACACCATTGCGCTGCACCATGCAACATCTCCTGGCCTCCCTCTGCTCTCTGTCTGTGGGCAGCATAATAATAACAATTGGGGGGGAAAAAAAAAAAAAAGTTCTTAAAATAACATTGCTTACTGCATATGCAGAGGAAGCGTAGCACTGCAGAATGCAGGGCTCTCATCCCCCTGCTCTCACCTGGCTGTGTGGAGTGCATATGGCAGCCCGGCCACCCACTGCTCAGAGACTGCAGCAACCCAGGAGCACCTGGGGGCAGGGAGGTGAATTAAAGATGAAGTGGCAGCTGGAACGGTGAAGTTCCTGGCTTAATATCATTTTCGGAGGAGTTCTGTGCGTTTGATAATATGTGCCATGCACATGGTTATTTGCTCGAATTAGATAACAGTCGATAACACAATGATCCTAATCTCCCTCCGTTGCTTGAAACCTGGCAGCACGCATCAGCAACAGAGTCCCTGCTTATCTGCTCTCCGATGGCTTCTTCAGGAGCTCTCACCGGTGGCTCTCTTTATTTAGATATTGCCAAGATTGCTGTGGATGGAAATGAGTGTCTGCTGGCAGCCCCTGTAGCCTGCAAGGTGTGAGGCTGCAGATACTGCCCCGGCGTTCCTTCCTGCTGCAAAATGCAGATGGGATGAAGGGGAATGGAAGGGAGCAGGGGGTAGGGAGCTGTGCATGGAGGGCAGTGGTGCTGGGGGGCACGCTGCGTCCCACCGCGGGCTGACCCCACCAGGGGGTCTGTCCTGTGTTCTCCAGGTGAGGACTGCTTGTCCTGGCCCCACTTCAAAGCACTGGGAAACCACTGGTTGTGTGTATTCGGTCACTCATTTATTCATTTCTCCAGCTGTCACCTGGGATTTTGGCATGGGAGCACCCCATGTTTACTGGGCCTGGTGTGCCCTGCCAGGATCCCACTCCATCACGGGGAGCTTTCTGCAGGGGTGTAAGCGGAGCTGTGGACCAGAGGGCACCGTTTGCTGCTCTCCAGCTAAATACTGCCTGAGCTCTGGCCATGGAGACCTGTAGCACTTGCTTCTGGTCTTGCAACAGGGCATTAAAAATAAAGGTAAATCCTTTGCCAGCATCTCCCGATTGGAAAATGGCATTCAGCTACATTATTTTGCAAATTAGAAAGGAACACATTAGCACCTCCTTAGGCAGAGCCAGGCACAGGACCTTGTGCCCATCACTGGCCCTGCCAGCCCCTCCCCCAGCCCAAAGCATCTCCCTCTCTCCAGACAAAGCAGGGATGCTCCCTCTGTCTCTCTCAGGCACACGGCGTAGCAGAATTCTGGTGTTTATGTATCGTTTTTCCCTGCTGGCATTTAATGGGCGTTTTAGTAGCACAAATAGAAAATGCTGCATATTCATCTTCCGTGTCACAGGCATTGAGATGGAGAGCAGTGAAAGGAGAAGCGCCTCGGGCTCATTGTACCAATCTTGTCCTCCACAGCAATCTCCAAGATGAAGAATAACTTAATTACCGCATCTCATTTCGTCTCCTTTATTTGCTTCTCTCTGATGCCCGTGCCCACTCTGACACACGATTAAAACACTGGTGAGCAGCCAGCATCTGCCCCGCGTTGTGCTCCCATGGCCGGGTGGCACGAGAGGGCCGATGAAATATGGGCTGCGCCTCGAAAGGTGAAGGGCTGCAATCCATTCCAGTGGCTGTGGGCTTTGCATAGCAACAACCTGGCCACAAAGCAGTCGGGCAGCAGTGGGCCGGCTGCTCCTGTAGGTGAGGGTTTTGTGTGTCCATCCATCTTGGTCAGTTTGCTTTGGGAAGGGTGTGGGCGCCGAGTTCAATTTGGATGGAAAAAAAGCAGCTTGAAGTCAGGAAATGCAATTTTTCTCCCCGACTCCACCACAAATAGGGGAATTGGGATTGCTCAGTATGGGCTTTCCTCTCAAGCTAACACTTGGCAGTCCCATCGGGGCCCCTTAATGATGCACAAGGTACAAAATCTGCCAAAAAGATGTCTCCAGGACAAGGTTGGCTCTGGATAAAGCATCGCTTGGGGCCCTGCAAACTGAGAAATACCTACAAAGCTCAACCCTGCTATTCCCATCACACACAGGGCAGGTGGGGACACAAATCCGATGTCCCCTGAACAAGGACATGGAGTCCTTCTGCTAAGTCACCCTGACGCTGCACAGAGCTGCTGAACTGTGTGTCCCCAAATTGCCCCTCGGTGGCTCCACAGGGTCCCCACTGGGCAGGGGACAAGGGCAGCCAGCAGCTGGGGCGATGCTGGGGCACCACGGGTGAAAAGCTGCATTCCCTGATGGTCTGCAGACAGGGACGTGACCCAGGAGGCTTGGCAGCTGAAGCACATTTGTTTTCACAGAGCGGAGAGTACCAGAAGCAATTAGTGCATTTAAAATAGCTCTGCAAAGCCCCGCTGCAAGTTTGCAAGGCAGGGGAGGAGTCGAAACCCATGACGGACCACAGCCCATCAGTGTGTCCACAGAGGGACACACGGAGATGCCTCCATCAGCCCTGAGCACAAAGCCGGGTATCAAATCCAAATGCGCCTCTTCTCTTCCATGACATGTCATTTCCTTTCTGTCCTTAAGAATGGTCTAATTGCTGGATTAGTTCTCCTAGGGAAGCGTAGGGGAGCCAGCTCCACTGCCAGGTATTGGTGAGCTGAAGGAGGCAGCAAACCAAGCAGAGCTCATTTGTGCTCCGTGTCAGCACCGTTCCCTCTGAGCACAGCGCTCCTTTTAGGTAAATGTTTCATTGCGTGGTGAACACGCAGGTAATGAAACCTTGTCTTTGTAGTTTGGTGATAAAATAAAAGCGACAGAGCTCTGCTAAATGTGGCTGCAGTGAGGAGTCACCGCAGCCAAACTCGTGAGCAGTGAGCACTCAGGAGAGCAGGTCTGGGTCTGCTGTAATTTGATGGGGAGCATGAGGGCTTGGGAGAGTACTGGGTTCACTGAGTAGGGCGATGCAGAGCTACACAAAGCAAACAGGTAGAGAGATGCAAATTGAGAGATGGAAAATAGAAGGAAGAGAAAGGCGATGGGGAAGGGAAGGGAAAGGAGAAGAGAAAGGAGAAGGGGGAGGGGAAGGAAGCCTTGTTATTCTCTCTGACAAGTGTGAGTTTGTGGGGTGGGGAGGAGGAGCAGCCCACCACATCCTGCAGGTCCAGATATCTGTGTTTAATTCTGCTGGGACCTCACTGGAGGGTACTGGAAGATTACACATCCCATTCTGGGTTGCAGTTCATGTTGCAGTTTTGCGTGCATGCTTGCGCAGCAGGAAGGCTCTAATGATTGATTAATGCTCACACCATGTTTGCAGACTGCCATGGCACAAGCTCTTGCTGTAGGAATTGCACGGTGGTATCTGCATGCAGCAGATTTTTTGCCGTGCAGGCTCATTTCAAACAAACAAAACCCACAAAGCGTTGTTCTGCCCTGGCCTACAGAACACAGGAGCAGTGCACTGCCTGTGTGTCACGTGTGACAAATGGCATCTGGATAATTTAAAGTGTTCTTTGGAAGCATCTGGAAAGGTATTTAAAAGCATTGTAAGGAGGGTAGTAAATGTCATGTTGGATTTTATGCAGGAAAAGACATGCAGCGTGCCATCAATGGAGGTTGCTGTCTTGAACTTCAAGTGTGCTGGCCTGCAAACACCAAACTGCCTCCACAGGCGCTGTCACAGCTCAGGATCTGCTTTAGTTACTCCTTTCTTTGCCAGAAGCACCAAAAAACAAACAAACAAAAAACCAACAAACGAATCCTGTGCCCTCCCCCATGTTGGGGGTTTAGCATTTCTTTTGGAAGAAGACACCTTGGGAACTGCTTGGAAGTCAGCAACTGCTGAGCCCCAGTGCTCTGCTTGGCTGTGCTAGCACATGGGAATATTACCACCACAAGCATCACCAGCCTTCTAGCAGCTGAAGGCAGGCTGAGTAGGAAACAGAGGGAATTTAGAGAATATTTTTCAGCTGCTGCTCAGAGCACCTGAACTTCCCATTTAGGCGATGTAGAGTGCACAGAGCTTCTCCATCCCCGTGGTGGTGCCAGGTGAGTGCTCTGCATCCAGAGCAGCTTAGGGCACCTGAGCAGCAGCTGCAGCCCTGCTGGGAGAGGTTGGTGAGTGCAATCTGGACTCTCCTCTGCACCTCATCTAGCACATGGAAGGCAGCTCCAGGAAGGCCTTTAATCTTGGTCTGAAGCCTTTCAGGAGATGACAAATGCCCCCATCCCACATGGCTTGGGAACTCTCTCTCTGTTAATTCATAGAATCATAGAATGGGTTGGGTTGGAAGGGACCCTTAAGATCATCTAGTTCCAACACCACTGCTATAGGCAGGGACACCTCCCTCAAGTCCAGGTTGCTCGAAGTCCCCCCAGCAGCCATGCAGGATGGCACTGGCAGGCCCTGAAAAGAACAGTGCCCTCAGCTCGTGCCCTGTGAGCCAGGGACTTGTTCTTGCTGCCCTTCCTCTCCTGCTGCTGTTGGATCGTGTGTTGAGGGGGTTGTAATCCACGTAAAACAACAAGCAAATGTAAAATATTATGATATGATGAATATGATTTTATATTGTAGTTACCTCTGGGCATTCGCTTTCTTATTTCATTGTGGTTGTTACAGTTCTTTTATTCCTTTCATAAAGCAAAAACATTTAATGTAAAAATAAATGGAATCATGACGATTTGGGTGAGTTGTAGCTCTCAAGGCTTTCCTCCACGTGTGCTCGCAGATCCGTGCGAGCTCTCACACAGGAGGCTGCAGAGGGAACCCCTCACCTGGAGCCTGAGGTTGGGAGAGGAGGGCACGGGGTTACCTGGGGCACCCAGAGGGTCCATGTTGGATTTCTGCTGTTGACGCAACCAACCAGGGCATAGCACCCACCTCGGGTTTGTGTTCGTGTCCTGGACCCTGTGAGCTGCCTGCAGCCAGCAAGAGCTCAGACATCAGGGGATGGTGCTTGCAGAAAACTATCTGAGTTTTGTTTTCTCCCTACGTGCAGCAGGGAATTGTCCTGCAGTGATGCTCTGCAGGGAACGTGCATCCCAGAAACACAGAGCTGTGCATGGGGAGCATGGTCCTGGAGCACAGGGATGCACCCATGTGCAGATTTGACACTTTGGAGAGCCCATCCCGGGCAAGAATAAGCCTAATACAAAGCCAGTTACCAGCCATTTTTAGAAAGCCTTTGACAGCATCCCCTCCTCAAACCTGAGGGTATTTATTCATTACGTTCTACATCAGCTCACTTACCCCGAGGTTGATGCACATGTCACAGGCACGGAGTGTCACAGCCAGCAGTGATGCTCACCATGCCAGCACACGTCACAGCAGCACTGACTGGCCCGGGTTGCAGACAGGTCACAGGGTATGGATATTAGCCGTGCCTGCGGCGACAATTAAGCACTAAGTGTGCGCTGGGCAGGGTGACACAAATTTTGGAAATATTCGGGTCAGTGCAAAGCATTGATAGCAGTAAGTCCACGTGGTCCTGATACAGCTGCATGGGTGGAAAACAACTTGCCCTGTGCTTAAAGGGAGCATCAGTGTGATCAAAGACGGTCACCTGGAACGTGCTGAGCTGCCGACATGAGGAGGGGCTGCTGCTTCGTTGCCACCAAGGGGAATGGCCCTGGTTTATCTCTGCTTTGCAGAGATGCAGACAGGCAGGGTAGCAACAAGAGGTGGAAAATCAGCTTGTCCAGCACCAGCACTCAACGCTGCCAGCCCTCAGCTTGCTCCTGATCTCCTCACGTGGGCCAGGACTCAAATAAAGCAGGGGAAATGTGCACAAGAGCACGTGTGACCTCTTCCAAATTAAAATTACTCTGTTTTTAAAAGCTTTGAGGCCCAGGGCCAAATTCAGAGCTGGTGCTCTATGGGGCATAAAGCTAAGACGCCCCTTCCTCTCCCTTTTCTCACTTAGAGGCTATTTTAGGCTGGTAGGTATTTTAACTTGC
Source organism: Numida meleagris (assembly GCF_002078875.1). Classification (NCBI taxonomy): domain Eukaryota; kingdom Metazoa; phylum Chordata; class Aves; order Galliformes; family Numididae; genus Numida; species Numida meleagris. Next base: position 2,966,549 of record NC_034430.1, on the reverse strand, counting down.
ACCTTTTCATTGGTGCATAAATTACACTTATTTAGGTTACTTTATGCATCAGCAGACAGGGTGCACATGGTGCTCAGGGAGCCTTGGCAAAGCTGAGAGGCTCTAAATTGTGGCACCTTAAGCAGCACCGCGGAATTTGCCCTGTGGCATGCCAGGTTGCTGAAAGCATTGTGATTGAAAGGCCCGAGACGTGGAAGGGATGGGGTTAGCAGCTCTCTCCTGCTTGTCCTGGCCAGACTCATGAAGTCCCATGGGTTTTGTCCAAGGGCTCCATAGGGATCACGTGGCGGAGCCCACCAAAGCTCTGTCTTCTTGTCACAGAGCTGGCAGCAATGTCACCAAGGCTGTGCCATCATGAGTGGCTCAGATACCTTTACTGAAAGGGACAGATGGAGAACTGCCGGGTGTGTGAGCCAGGCTGGGACATGTGTCTGCTAGAAGAGAAGGTTTCTAGATGCTGTTGTCCATAGATGGGAGCAGGTTCTCAGGTTCAGGTTGGCTATTAGGAAAAATTTCTTCTCTGGAAGAGCAGTCAGGCGCTGGAACAGGTTGCCCAGGGAGGTGTTGGTGCTCACTGACACATGTCCCCAAGTGCCACATCTCTGTGTTCCTTGAACCCCCCCAGGGACAGCTCCTGCCCCTCCTGCTGGGCTGGTGTTACCTGCCCTCTGGGTAGGATGGCACAGGAACACATGGGGATGGTTCAGGTTAGATCTCAAAACATGTGGGAAAAACAGAAAGGGGGGAAAAAAAAAAAAAGCCATATTGGGCTTAGATTAAAGTTGCAGTGAAAACAAAAGCAATATGGTTTTTAATGCAGGACACGTGTCTGCAAAGAAGCGCTCGGAGCTGATTCCAGGCTCAAAGCTCCTCTAGAACCAAGTTCTTTGTGTTCTCACTTCTCTTTCGCTGCAGCTAGTTAAACTGTAGTTAGCCAAGCCAAATTAATTAGTTCTCCCCCTTAGTGTGCATCTTACCTTAAGGTGCAGATAAAGGCTGACTCTGAACAGTCCTTCTCCAAAGCTCAGTCCCTGGTGCTCACCCTGCAGAACGCTCCCAGGCTTTGACCCTGGGGTCTGGCTTTGAGCCTGCCCCAGCTCTGGCCCTGTTTAACACAGCGTGATGATTCCCAGGCACACCAGCAGGCTTTGGGCTGAGCCACATCACTGCCGAAAGTGCTGCACCAATTCTTTTCTAACCGAGCCCAAGTTTTTACTGTTTAATATTTAAACATGAAAGTTCCTTTGGAGACGTTTAAAGCGGAATTATTAACAGCCCCGTGTAGAACTGACAGGTTAACAGTGCGACAATTAAAAAGAAAGGTTAAATACATTTTCGTTTCAGACCAACTGCTGTTGCTTAAGACTAATAAATCCACCAGGAGATGGATTTTAGTGAGTGCGAGGGGCTGCGTGTCAGCTTTTATAGGCTGGGGTTTTTCAGAAATCACTGCACCTCTCTTCCCAGACAGCTACAGGTGCCGGGCTATATTTAGCCAGTGGGGCTTCTTCCAAAGAGTTGCATGAGTCAAAGCAGAAAGAAAAAATGTATATATGTGTTGGCAGAGCTAAAAAGCAAAACCTGGTGGCTGTGGGATCTGAAAGCATCCAGGCTCGTGGGTTTTTAATTCCTCATTTTTCTCTGCTGTTGTGTGGGCTTTGAAAGGAGAAATCCAGGTGTGGGTCTTCTGAGGGATGGATCTGACACTAAGCTCCTATGTCTCCCTTGGAAAAGAGCCGTCCTGGCCCAGCCCAGCCCCAGGCTTTGGGGGCAGCTGCACCAGCTGCAAAACATCACCTTCCTTACCATCATAGCACACTTCCAGCTTCTTTTGCGGGCCGCAGGAATCCTTCCTTGCCTCTGATGGGCATCGATTTAGCCCCAGGTTTGCAACCAGGCAAGGTCACGTGGTTTACAGATATTGAGGAATATTTACTCTCTCTGTGCTTTTAGTAAGTTAAAAAAGTAGTAACTGGTGTTTTAAATGAGTTACCGACAGCAGTAGCGGATGTTACAGATTATTATAAGCACATCAGTGGAAGGTATTATAAGATGGCTATAAGCCATGGCTATAATCAGCCTGGCTTTGATTTATTGGACTCTATAGCAACCCTTAGAAATTGATTAGCCATTTATTTAAATGGCTGCGATTCACGCATTATCTCTTTGTACAAATTTAGAAAACTTTGCCGTGGTCACGAGCGGGACTCAGAGCCGTGAGCTCCTCCTCCTCCTCACCCTGCAGCACCCAGCCACCCCGCAGCACGGAGCAGCTGCTGGGAGATGGGCTGTGAAACCACCTCCGAGCTGCACCCAGAGCCACAAAGGTCCTTTCTTATTGTTCTTACATATTTTCTGTAAAGGTCAGTTCGACGGCGTTATAATGGACTTGGGGATATTCCGCTCTCTGCCTCAGCTCTCCGCTGTCTGTCAGCCGCACGCTCTGGTGTCAGCTTCTCCACAGTAATATATCTTAATGCACCGGTCTGTACTGATCCTCCTCCCTTCCCCACATCCCCCGTGAATATATAACCACCAAATGTGATAGGAAGAAATTACTATTGTAATAAAACTGGTTCATTACATCCTTCCAGTCAGAGGCGTTTAATGAGCACCGGGGCTGCCTAACGCTGTTATGTTCCCTTTGAGCCAGATGCAAACGTAATATGTTTCATCGTATCGTTTAATTTACTCTTTGGAGCCGTGGAGGAAGCAGGCAGGTCCTCCACGCACCGGGCACCAGGGATCTGGGTGAGCCATTAGGAACTGCCCTGGTGCCCTGCGGCTTGGTCGTGGTGGCAAACTGTGATGGCACTTGGATGGAGCTGCCATATATCCAGGTGGCTCAGGGCAGCCTGCCATACAGACAGCTACGAGGATGCTCTGATACAACAGAGGTCAGCACCTCCTGAGAGGGGATTTTTCCATCTTAAAAGAGGTTTCTAAGCTGAGGAGCTGGAAAGGACAACGTAGGTGAACTTAGATCGCCAGTGGGAGTTGCGCATCTGGCTTACGGACATCACTGTAGCTGACTGAGAACATTTGTTGGGTTTTGAGTGAGATTTTTCCTGATTTCAGGAGATTTTGCATGGAGTTCTCAAGCAGGGCTTGGTAGATGCAGCAGACAGCAATCTGTAATTTGCTTAGAGAAATCCTCTCCCAAAAGCTGGCATTAGGGATGGGAACTCTTCATTGCATTCACATCAGGATGGATTTGACTGTGCTGGCCGATGAAAATACTTTTTGGACAAGGTCCAAAAATCACATTTGTTCTGAATTTTCAAAATGGATTTTTCGCGTTATATTTCACAACGGCATTTGTCATTTAGAATTTGACCTCCTTGAAGAAAACAAACAACATTTCAAAAAGGATTAATAACCCCAATGGGAGCAGAACATTTCACCTGGAGGGGAAAGTAGACTGCACGTTGGCTGAGACATCAAAATCTGGGACTTCTCCATTCTTTTTGGCGTCTCTCTTCTACTTTCATTCGAAGCAACTTAACCTTTAAGCACCTTGGGCCTGTCCCCACCTACCCAGCAACACAGCAGGCTGAAATGCATTCCGAATTTCACCTTGGAAAGCAATGGTGCTGATGTCTTGCAGCACCTGGGAGCTCTGGTAGGAGACAGCCACCATCCCTGGCTTCTGCTCCCTTCTCCTGCTGACTTCTCTCTTGCTGTGGGACCATCTCAGTGCAAACCCCAGCTAACTCAGGACGCTGTAGTGTTTCCAGAGTCCTTTGCACCTACAGAAGCTGTTTTTTTCTCTAGAAACCAATGGAAGCTGTAGGTATGGAGCCCATCTCTGCACAAGGCAGCCTCAAAGCCAGGCTGTGTTAGCTCACGGCCCCACAGAGGATGAGCTCAACCATCTGCCCCCATTCCCTGCGGCACACTTCAGCGGAGCAAGGCTTTCTTCACAAGGATATTATACCTCAGTATTTCCTGCTGTTTTCACCCAGCTTGTTTATGGCAAGTAGACCCTTGAGATACGGTCCTTTTGTCCAGGAAAGCTTTAATGATCTCAGAGTTGTTGTGTTGGCATCAGTTTAATTCCAGCTGCTCTAAGCTGGCGAGCTAATGGGAAGATATGCATTTATGGGCTCTGAGGCTTTTTTGCTAGGGTGTGCAGTGCTAACACAGACTTACAGAGCCTTGCAGGGCCATTAATTAACAGCAGAGGTGGAAGGCTATCACTGATCGTCCTGCAGTCCTGGGAGAGGTGAGCCTGGGGAAAAGGAACCCTGTGGAGGGGCTCCTTTCTATGGAGCTGCTGTTGTTTCTGGGCTGGAGCCTGCAGTACCTCTCTGTGACATCCCTCTGGCAGGACACAGGCAGTGGGTTTGATGGCAGCTTTGTCCCCTCGGGGCACTGGTGGCTTTGCTGAGCAGATTGGCTTTGCCTTGTTGAGAGCGCAGCATCATTTCCCATAGCCCAGCTGCTCTGGGAAGTGGGCAGCCGTACATTCTGTATCTCACACTGGGGCTGATGCTTTAATTGGGGCTGGATGTGAGGGGGGAGGCTGGAAGGGATGGTGTGCAGCTGCACGGGCCCTTGCCCAGCACAGAGCTGGCAGCACTCTCCGTGACACAAAGGAGGGTGAACAAAACCTCCCTTGGCCAATGAAGCAATTTGTCCCCGCGAGTCCCACTTGCCAAACTGTAGCTGCTGCCAGGCTTTTCTGCAGGCTTGTCCACTCGGGGAGTCTATGGAAAATGAATCTAAATTAACCAAAAGCTGGAATTTCCGAAGAATTTACAAAATGGCCTTAAACCCTGATGTGAATTATGCTGGACAGGGTGAAGACTACATTGTGTGAGTGCTCCATGCACCTCTGAAGAACCACGTTCCGTATCCGGCTATGTCTCTGGACAGGCCTGAGGGGAGCAGGGGTGGTGGGGTTGGCCCTGGGCTGAGCAGGATGAGCCCCTTCCCAGCTGCAGGCTGCAGCCTGGCTCCCACGGTCCCCCAGCAAAGAAGTGCAGAGGATTTATGGAGTTCTGCCGCGAGAACTCTTCCCCAGTCCTAATCTGTGTCACTCTGAGTACTGCAGAGAACCAAATCTGACAGCTGTTGTGGTTCACCCCAGCTGAAGTCTCTGTGTGAGATACTCAGGGTTTTTAAGCGCTATTTATGCCCCAAAGTGGAAGCAGCATTAACTCCCTGAGTGCAGAAATGACAGAAATGCACTTATATGGGGAAGAGGAGCACACTGCGTTACCAGCAACGACTTTATACCTCCTAATGTAATCCACGCTTGCCTTTGTGCTGGTACAACTAATAAGCAGTTAATATGCAGTCCCATCAGAACACGAAATAACAAAGCCTGCTTTCTTTAAGATCTGCATTTCATGCTTGGTTGCGAGCTCCAATCACATCTTTTCCTGCAGCTCTAAATGGGTTTTTCTAAATCCTCTGCCCCGATGTGGAGTCTTTGATGGCTGATAACACATAAGCCTGGGCTGTGGCCTGTTGTTCAGCCAAGAAATGCTGATGGGGAACATTTACAGTCTCTTTCTCCTCCACCTGGCCACTGTTTTCACGGTATGTATAAAAACTCAATTGTATCCAGGACTGCTTTCCTCCCCATCAAACCTGCTTGAGAGCGCCAATGGGTTCAAAAATTATTAAGGTCAGAATAAACATGCAGAAACGCGAACGCATTCATTACATGATCATATGAGCTTAATTTCCTCAGGCAAGCAGGCTAAAAATACCCTGCGTGCCCAGAAGAGGTAATTATACTGGTATAAAACCGTCGGGTCGTGCTGGTTCCCTCCGCTCTCTGCGCGGTTTGAAGCGATGTCCTGACACATCCCGCGTGCCTCCGCCTCCCGCAGCCAGCAAACGTCTTCCAAAAAGGAGGAGACGCTGAATTATTCACTTCCATTTGCACAGAGCACAATCCGTGCCAAGGGATGGGGACGGACGCGCCGAGCTCCGAGATGTCCTCTCCCATCATCTCCTCACCCCCCGGAACAAAACGTTTCTGTCAGGTTGGGTTTGGAATGCAAAGTACTCTAATGATGAGGGACAGTTCCAGATCATTGCTTGCACATCCGCATCCCGGGGAGCTGGCACTGCTCCTCATGGCACCGAGGGGCTCTGAGCAATGCAGCTGTGGGCTTGGCTGCTTCCCTCATCCCCCGACCCCTCTGCTCTGCTCTCACCCCAGCAGGTGAAGGGCCAGCATCCCCGTGAGGACAGGTTGCACCAATGCACTGCTGCATTGAACCTGGGTTGCTTTTCAAGGAGGAGGAGTTGCGCAAGTGCACGCAGCTACTGAAAAAGTGTGTAGGATGACTATGGAGGAAAGCCCTTGAGCATGGCCTGAAAAATCATCCCAGAGCATGGTCACCGCCAAGAAGTTGCATGGAGGAGAGAAAGCAGTTCTAATTGGTCCTAAAACTTCTATCTGAGATGGCTCACTTACAGATTTGGGGTGCTCAGGGTTTCCTGTCCCTTTTGCCGCGTAATTGGGGGTGGGAAGAGGAGTCGCTGCCAAGCCAGGTGACACCCCCAGTTCACACAGCTCAGAATGCAGGCTTTCCTCTGCCTGCACCTCCCGGGGTTCCTGATGCACCACTTCAACATTCTCTCCTCTGCACCAGCATTCCCAGCCATCACTCGCGGGCTGGCTGCACAAGGAACTTTCCTGGAGGCTCTTTTTAGCAGGGTGCATTCGCTACTCAAGTAAAGTAAACGATTAAAAAATACATAAATTAAAAACCTGTAGCTTGGCTTCTGACGAGCTGAAAACTGGACGGGTGGATGATAAGCTGTCACTGTACGCGCTCGTGACATTCTAACAGCAGGGCACCAGGGGTCCTGCACCAAGCTGTCAGGCCTTTCACCTGAGCTCTAAACTTTGATCAGCTGCTGCTGCTGAGGTTGTGGCGAGCTCTGCAGCTGAAGGCAGGCTCGCTGCCACCCGCCAGCAGAACGTGTCGGGACTGGGGATGCCGTTCAGAGCTTGGCTGTGGCCGCACTCTGCGTTGCGCTGAGCTCTGCAACTTCTGTGCCTCGGGGAACTGTCCCCTGGCTCGCTGAAGGTCTGAGAACCCCGTGTGCAGGAAGAGTGTTCTGGAACACCACTGGGAGCTAGCGAAGGAAGATAAAGCTCAAACTCCAGTCTTTTTTAGGGAGCTTACTAATCCGTATGTAGCAGAAATGCTAAGTCGTGGCCTGAAGCAGTGATTGAGCACCTGGTGGGAAGGCAGGGCCGACCACTGCATGCACCTGAGTGACTGGAAGGAGTGGAGCCAGGATCCACCCCTTCCCAGACCTCATTTAAGGGCTGGCAGTGGTAGCAGGGGTGTCTTGCTGGAGATCCCTGCGTACCTGAGTTCTTGTACAGGCAAGCAGCTTCTTGTCTTTATTTCTGTGCCTACAGCTGTTGTATTTGAGCAAATCCTTACTTGCTACAGCCTAGGACCTTGCTGCTCTGCTGTCATTGCTGTGCTTTCCTCCGTGTTACACCATGTCATTTCTGAATCTTTTCTGCTAAGTACGAAGGCCACAAGGAGGCTGGTTTCATCTTTAGCTCTGCAAGGGAGTTATCCCAACTCATCTCTTCAGATAGCTGCATCAGTTTGGGTGATCATCCCATGCAGTGCAGAAGGGAGCCTTGTTTCTGAGAAGCTTTAGAAAGCTGAAAGTTGAGTCCAGCTTCAGGAACCTGAAGACTGGCCAAGCCCTGTGCAGTTCAGATCCTCTTCAGTCAGGGAGATTTTTCCATCCCAAGGTAAATTTGATTCCATTTATTGTATCACTACCACATCTGTCAGTAGTGACCTCCTCAAGCCATGAGGCTTCCATCCCACGCCAGCCCTTCACTTTATGATTACATGCAAACCCACAGTGGATACAGGACAGTTCCTTCTGTGCTTTCCCAGCCTCCCCTATGCTCTTCTTTAAATGTTTGGGAGCAATAATTTATATGCAGAGTGCAAGAACTAATTAGTGTGTCTCTTGCTTTCTAAGAGGCAGCAAAAACCATAGCAAATGACATTCCAGCAAAAATGGGGTCAGCTCGGATTAAACTCTTTTCCCATTTATCTTTGGTCTTTAGCATTAAATTTACCATACATATTAGAAACAAATTTTAATTTTCCACAGCATTGGGCAATATGTTTTCCTTAAAGCCTAGAGGAAGATTCATTAACATCCTCTCCCTCTCGTTCAGTGTGACTGTCTCCTCATTTGCACATAAATGTGGAAGTTTGCAGCCTGGGAAAGCTTGCCTGAGTGACATCCCAGTTCTGTACCAATACACAACACACACTTCTGCACAAATGAAGCCTCCACCACCATCACATACCTGTGCTTTGCTGTTGTTTTAGAATGGGGCCCGAAGTTCTTGCAGAAAGGGGCCACTGAAAGCATGACAGCATGAGCAGTGACCTCTAGAAATAGAGGAGCATGCGTATGTTGAACCTATCTAAGACTTCCCACGTCAAAATCAGGCCTCTAAATTAAGCCACAGCCTTATAGATGATAGTATGAGGGCATACTTCCAAAGAGCAGCTCGTTCCATCTGAGTAGGGAGGGATCTACTGCCTGCAAGGAGCCTGCTCAGTCCCACCAGCCCAAACCTCATAGAATCACAGAATGGTTGGGTTGGAAGGGAACTTAGAGCCCCATCCAGCCTGGCCTTGAGTACCTCCAGGGATGGGGCAACCCACTGTCACTTCGCTTGAGTCACTCAGACCTAAACTCTCCAAGGAATGCCTCTAATTCTTATTTTAATGAACGTCAAATTCCCAGTGGGTACAAGGAAGTTAGAGCACTTGCCTGTCCGCAGCCTATGGGGATGAATGCAGTGCAGTCAGTTAGATGCTCCCATACTGAGCAATCAGCTGCTATCTCAGCACAGCAGAGAGATGAGAGCCTTGCAAGCACTGATGGCATTTCAGCTACAGAGCCCTGACCTGGTGGGCCAACTGTGCAAAGCAAGAGCTGCCTGCTATGTTCGCATGCCCTGTGCATGGAGGAAGTCCCAGCTGCCTGCCTCAGGTGTAGGAACATCCAGGCAAAGCTGAGGGATCCTCTTGAACAGTCTAGGTTGTAACCCAGCACCCAGTTTTTCCCAGTGGATTGCAGTAAGGTCAATGAGCTGTGGATATGATTTCATTATCATTTGGGTAATACAGTTATCCTAATTCAATTTGTACACGTGCAGTGAGAAGAGGTCTCACTGTCAGATGCCAAAATCCCTGATTCCTTCCTTGCAGAAGTGAGACTCGAGCACACAGACATGGTGAGAGGGCTATAGATGGTGCTGTAGATTTGGAAAGTGAGAAGCCTGGGAGGAGATAGCAGATGCATGAGATAAGCAGCAGCGTGCAGTGCTGATGGATGGAGACAGAGCGCGGTATTCCTTTGCTTGCTTACTCTTAAATATTGATCTGGAAGCTTTCTTTTATCCGTATCAGTGAGCTCTGATTTACTCTCCCATCCCTGACTGCCTGTGTTCTTCTCCCAGTGGAAAATCGAAGGGCTTGTACCTACAAATGCCCATTTTCCACTTGGCCAGCGAGCTGGCAAACACGCACACTGCTGCCAACCAGCTGTGCCCAGCTGCCCACGGGCTGTGCCATCTGCAAGCAACAGAGGATGCGCTCTCCTGGCATGACACAGCAGCTGGAACGCTGCTGGCACACACCAACAAGCAAAGGTTTTGCACTGTCTTCCCCGCTGTCCTTTGATCTTTCTCTGGCTTGTGGTTCAATGCAAGGAGTGCTGTTTCACTCCCTCTACGTGCCATTTCGCCTGGCCTGTTTGAACTAGAGGAATCAGGTATTTCTTACAGCTTCCAAGTCAAGTTTAATGACTGGAAAGAGCAGCACAGCTGTGGCACTCCAGGTACAAGACGTCCTGTCTCAGGGATTGGCAGGGAATAATAAAGGCATGCATGGCGGAGACATGTTGCAAGTCACCTGTGCCTGCTGCTCTCAGAATTGACTTCTCTTCCTTGTACTCAGAACGATTCTCAGAATTGAATTGCCTTCATATCTGAAGGGGAGGAGAAAGGAGAAGGAAAAAAAAACAAAAACAAAAAAAACGCGTTCCCTGAAGATAAAATGTGTAATAGTCTATTTTATTTTCCACTTTCCACATCAATAATGAAAAGTTATCCTCCGGGGACAGCTCGCAACATGCTCAGTGCTACCTCTTACACATCAGTGGCACAAAGCATCCCTCGCCGGCGAGGACACGCTGCTGAGCTTGGGATGCGCCAGGCGGATCGAAGCGGGGAGGCTGCAGCCTGGGGCCAGCCCCGCTCCACACCGACAAAGGTTTCGGTGCCGAGGTCGCACCTCAGGGCTCCGACTTCAGAAGCAAAGGGTATTTGTTAGGATACAAAAATAATTCAATAACTACGGGGAAAAGAAAAGAAAACGGCATAAAAACCCAGGCAGAAGGCGTCAAACAAGAGAACGTTTCTTTTTAAGCCAAATATGTATGTATAAAATAAGGCGTCTTGCTGCATGCTGATACTGGAGTTGACCTGGAACTCAAATATCTCAAGGAAATGGCTCTGTTTGCTTGATTTCTTTCTCCGATTACTCCTTTTGTCTCTTTGTTTGCTGCTTTTATACAAGCTTGCCCCCAGCTCTCAGCTGCAGTGGCATTGAACCCTTCTAACCAATGTCCCCTTCCAGCTGGGCCGGCTCCACCTCTGCTATTGCTCACATTTCTCCAAAACAATTCAGCCTCCATTTGCTTCCTAAGCTGGGTCACACAGGGAGCCTGGTACCCCTGAGAGCAGACTGAAGTTGTAGAATCGTAGAATCTTAGGTTGGCTTGGGTTGGAAGAGACCTTTGAGATCATGTAATTCCAACCACCCTGCTATAGGCAGGGACACCTCCCTCTAGACCAGGTTGCTCGAAGCCCCATCCAGCCTGGGCTGCTCCTCTGCAGGCAAAGAGCAATCCATAAGGTCGCTGTGGGCACGGTGGGGATGGGTTGGTGGTTGGACTTGATGATCTCAGAGGACTTTTCCAATCTTAACGATCCTGTGATTCTGTGATTAAATCCACCCTGTTTTATTTCCTCTAGTTGTATGGTGATCTTCTCCAAACTGTTTTCTTCCAGTAAGGGTGATGCTCACCCCATGACTGCACCCAGAGGCATCGGGTCCAACCCTGGGATTCAGCCCTCACCACGCTTCAGTCTTCCCTGTGGTCTCCTTTTTGTCACCCCCTCCTGCTATTTTTCAGCCCGATGGATCTTAGGAACACAGTGACACCGCATTAGCAGCCTTGTGCTGCGTGCTAAATGCCAGTGAATTCACCGGCAAATGCAGGCAATCATTCTGGGCAGCTTAATCTTTGGCTGCTTAAATTAAGATCTTTTACAAGGGCTTTATTTTCAAGGAAAGAGTGATCAGCTTGTCCTGAAAATGAGATTCTTTTTAAGTGTTTCATCTGCATTACCCGCTTTTGACAAGTTTGACATGATGGAAGTCCTGTTTGAGCGCGTACTTAGAGGGCTTGGTGCAAATTCTGGGCAGGGTTCTCAGGGAATGGAGCTCTGAGTTACTCCGCAGCCCAGTAATGACGGTCACCCACCTCTTCTGCTTTCCACAAGCAAATGAAACCTAAATCTGTTTTACGTTCTCATCCCTGTGTTTTTCTTTGCAATTAAGTGCTGCTTTTTTATGGCTGCCTCTAATGCCTCGGTGTAAATTTCGTCATTCTGAAGCAGAAGCGATGGTTTTGCACATATCCCTCGGAGCCACCAGCCAAGAAGCTGTCACGCGGGGTGAGCCCGTGGCACTTGCTTGGGACTTGTTAACCATGAAAGCAATTGCATCCTATTTTATCAAGGTGAGAGGGAAAGTTGATGCCTTTGTGTTCAACGGGGAAGTAACAAAAATAATAACAGCTATCTGAAGTACCGTGGTGAATAACAATAACGGATGCCCCATAAGCAGCCTATCAGGAAACGCCAGCCAGCCGGAAAATGCAAGTAACAAGCATTTTACATATTCCAATTTTGTTCTTCCATTTTCCCTCTGTTTAATAAGGGAGAGAAAGTGTTCTGTGCAGGGAGTGGAAGAGAGCTATCAGCGGCGGTGCCTTTCCCAGCGCACCGCGATCGGGCCGGTGATGGATGGAGCTCCTCCCGTGTCCCAGCAGGCGTGACAATAACTGTCACCAACTGCAAGGAAAACTGAAGCAATTAATAGTGAGGGCACAGCCATCCTTCACTCACTCTCATGCGGTTGGCTCCCCTGTAAACAGTAAGAATTTTAATTTCTTGCTTGACTTGGACCAGGCTTGGTTATACGTATGATAATCCCAGTGCAGAGCTGGAGGACCTCCTTGGGCCAAAGCTTAACCACAGGGACACCAAATCCTCAAGGGGAAGCTGGAGGCTTCTCCTAAGCTATTCCTGCATCCATAGATTAGCTGTGTCTCTTTTTTTTTTTCTTCTGAATTAAGTAAGTGTTGCAGCAACAAGCTCAAAGTGTTGGTATTATTTATTATGCCTAGGTTGGGGGTAGAACTTCGTTTATTGTCGTGCAAAACATACACATCAACAGACTTGATGCAAATCCCCAGCGCTCCAAAAGCTGCCCCAGGACCACTGCCCTTCAGCGAGCCTGGTCCAAGGGGGGACACGCTGAGAGGAAAAGGGACAGCAGCTCAGGAGCAAAGCTGTGATAGATCGACTCAGCCTGCAGCAAACAGAACAGCCAGAGTCATGCTGCCTGCTGCAGGGCTGAGTCCCTCTCCCCACCAATTGTGTTGAGAACTAGAAGTCTATCACCTCAGCCTAATGGAGCATCATCAGCTCACCTCAATGAGGCACTTAATCGAAAGAGCATTTATACCACTTGAATTGCCAGCTGCACTTTATGACAGCTCTTTGCACAAGAGATGTCATTGTGCATTTACTTCTTTGTTAGACTAGATTGGAGTTATCAGTGGTTGAGTAAACCCTGCCATTCGCAGGAACACCCTGCATACGTTTGCAGGACAGAAAGGAACAGAAGAGGAAAAAGGACAGGGCTGATGGAGGCAGGCGTGACTTGAACAATAAGGAGAAAAACAACAAAGCACGACAAGATTTTGGGCCATACCGTCAGCAGGTGTCAATGCCCAGGATGCGGAAAAAAAAGTAATTGTCAGCAGTTAGCATGCAGGACAGACCACAGATCTTAACGCTGTGAGAGTTTCTGTGTAGCTCTCTGATTTTGGCCCTTGTTCCTGCCCGTCACTCAGGTAACAAGCTGTGGCTGATGGGTTTCCAGTGACCCCCTCGGTTTCTGGGGCTGCAGGGGCAGTGTCCCACCTGCCTGCAGCACTGCAGCAGACACAGGACCATGCTAACACACAGCAGCCTCGGAAACACCCCCCATGCAACACAGGCTGCCACCCAAATTCGAGTGCAAATAACTTATTTACAAATACCAAGAAGGGGAAGAGAACGATCTCACGCGGTCGGTGAGCCAGCTGCAGAACTGAGGAACGTATGAGTTTGTTTGGAAGTGGTTTTACAAAATAGGGATAGTTGGTCTTCCTCCATGAGGGCAGGCTGAGAGGCATGTCCTGAGCTGGAGGGAAATGCAGAGTGAGACCTTGTGAAGAAGGAGAAATTCAATTCAGAAAAAGCGGTGCAGATCCGGCAGAGTTTAGGAGAAGGCAGTGACTGCGCCTGAAGTTTATACTGTCTATAAAGTTTATAAAGGATATATAAAGTTTATAAAGTAACCAGAGTACACCCAGGTAAACTCAGAGTGAAATTCAGCGCGCTGAGAAGACATGGCGTTTGTGTATGAGGCTGAATGAAGCATTGCTTAATCCCTTGGCAAACCCAAGCTACGCAGCAGAGCTGGCCTCGAGGTGTCCTGGCCCTGGCAGCTTCCTCACTTCGTGCTGTGGTCGGATCAGGTGGATTTCCACCCAAACACAGCACAGAAAGAGCAGGACCCTTTCCACCAGCACCAGAAGGAGAGGCGCCTTCTAGAGCAAGTCATCACCAATGTGGGATGGGGTGAATCAGCCCCTAGAGAAGCCTCTCTCTCTGATCATCATGCCACAGGATGGCAATCTTAGGCAAGGCACGTGCAATTTAGGCAGCACAAAACGAGTGTTTGTTTCAGGTCTCAGGGCATCACGGAGCCTGGCTCAGACAGTGCGCCAAGTCCCACCTTGGGATGAGGCCATCACTGAGTTCCTTTTTGCTCTCTGCGCTCTCATCCCTCTTTGCAGAGCCATGGGGCCTCCATTCCAACAAAACCAACCCATTTTGTCTTCTGCCCACAGCAGGAGCTGGAACTGGGTGGTCTTTACGGTCTCTTCCAACCCAACCATTCTGTGATTCCATGACCTTTCCTCCTGGCAACTCTGCCACACCTTCAGGGCCCATGACCTGCTGTGGGGCAGCCCTTGTGCCCCAGGAAAGGTCTAAAACCAGGCAGAAAGTGTGAATCCCATATCCTGGCATGGTGGGGAAGGAGGGACTGATGAGCAAAGCGTGCCTGGTGGCCCAGGGAGAAGCTGGTGGGAAGGCAGCTTTCACACGAACCCACCGGGGGTTTATTTGCCTCTGTTGAAATCCAGTGTGTAATTAACTGATCTCTGATAACATTTGCCTTGTCAGGATAGCATTCAGATCTTATCTCATCTGACAGAAGCGTTTATGGTGTTAATGCTGGGAAAGAAAGGGGGAAGCTGTAATTGTGGAAACCCTATTTAATTTGAGGATTCTGTTATCTTGTCACACGGGCTGAGATTTTACTAATAGATTCTGACTCCGGGAAAATTATATGCTCAAATAGATGGGATTTTAACAGACAAGATCCCACTGATATCTATGTGAAAGCGTAGTAAGCTGCACTCAACCTTTAGAAGCATGGCTGTGCTTAGGAAAACAGCTAAAGCTGAAGATGGCCACAGGATCCTACCACAAGCCCCATCCTCACAGAGCAGCCCAGGACAATGGAGGATCACCAAAGCATTTGGAGAGAGGTCCAGGGAGTTCTGGTGGGTCAGAATCTGTGAACATGGGACTCAGAGCCACAGACAGGAGAGCCATGAGCTCTAAATGTCGGTCACACATGCTGTCATACAAAGGTCCCAAGGGGACTGTGGCTTCCTCATCCTGGCCAAGGTCTCACCATAGTTTTGGTTTTTCTGTCATTCTTTTCATTGCTGTGTCTTCTCATAGAAACCCTCTTTCCTCTGGTGTGCAAGGGAAATTGTATCACCCCCCAAAAAAGGATGAAATTGCAAAAATATGCCCTGCCAGATGAGAACCAGGGGAAAGAAAGCAAGCCTATGGGATGCTGCGTGCAACCACGTGACTGTGAATCCCAGCCCAGGCTCTGCTGCATGGAGCAGGAGGTGGTTGTATGGAGCTGACCCTATCTCTGGCAGCATCACCTTCTTGTTTGAGCACAGCAGTGTGTCAGATCCCCTGTGCAGCTCCAACTTGATAGGATAAGCCAACCAAAACAAATGCCCACTGAGAGCCTACAGTGCCCTTATGATGTAAGCTAATG
Organism: Numida meleagris; assembly: GCF_002078875.1. Classification (NCBI taxonomy): domain Eukaryota; kingdom Metazoa; phylum Chordata; class Aves; order Galliformes; family Numididae; genus Numida; species Numida meleagris. The sequence continues at coordinate 2,951,031 of NC_034430.1, read as the reverse complement.
GGTGATCAATTATTTCCATTTATGACAAAGTTATAAACTCCAGACTACAGAAACTCGGTGTCTTTATCAACACTATTGCTTATCCTGCAGCTTGCTAACAACAATCCTTAGGTACCCCCCCACTTCTGTCCAGCCTGACATAAATCTTGCAGAAACAGATTATTTGTGCATGATGTGTGTGCATGTGCACGTGCAAGGCTTTCAAGGACCTTTCCTACACTTGAAAAATATTTACCTGGAAACCAAACTAGTGATAAAGCTGCCTGGGCTTGCTATCAGCCTGGAGCATGAAGCAGATGTCTGCTCCATAGCACTGAAATGCTCAGGTCCAATAGCGTAACTCAGCCATGCTAGATTTGCCCAACGTTTTTTATCTTCCTTGCTGTTTTTCCCCTTCCTCTTTGTAAGATAAGTGGAACACTAGGGAAAAAAAAAAAAAGGAAGTGCAAATAGTCTTGTTAATAGATATTGGGAGGGTTTTATCATTGTTATTTATTTATTTATAGCTGATTAACTCTTATCGGTGATGCCAGCTGTCAGCTAGGCAGACAAGGCACCCGTGAGCCTTTCAGAGAGGAATTGGGTGGTTGTGGTGGGGCACCCACTGAATTTGGCTTGGGTCCCCAAGGCTGGGGCTGCCCTGCCCCTCTCCCTGTACGTTCTGGTTGGTTTTGAGGCTGTAGGAGCTGTGGGGCTCTGCAGAACCGATAGGGACAGAGCCTGGCTGGAACCCAGCCCAAAAACTGCACTTGGCTCCAATTCAGCCAGGGCTTCCCACCAAAGCTGGGGCCTCGTGATTGAGTTTTGGGTGTTTTTCCAGCCCAGAGGGCTTCTGAGGACCAGGAATGCTGGGGAATAGGAGGACAGCTGCTGCCCAGCACTCGGTGCCTCCCCAAAGTCCTGCTCCACATTGCTGAGCTCTGTGCTAAGCCGTTAAGGCACTTTTCCCTGCAGCACCCAGGGGAGAGGAAACAGTGCTGCTCAGCTCCTGTACAGAGGGAGAGCAATTCTGCCCTGGCATGGAGGGGTGTGCTCAGGCTGGTCCTTCTCCAAGGCTTTCACCATGGGACGCAGCAGTGGCTCATAAGGTCAGCCAGTGCCGCGAAGGGAAGAAGCAGAAGGGGACACGAGGACATTTTTTGAACCTTTACACCAGGACAGATTGATCTGTTTTTCCATTGCCATCATAAACAAGCAGTGAAGCCCAGAGTCCGAGTGAGCATCATGTCACATCGTCACGTCACATGTGAGCATCACATCGCTCGTGATGAATGATGCAGCCAAGCGTACTTGGGGAATGGAGGGGCTCCAAGCCTGGAGCAGAGTGAGAGCATCCAAGCTTGCAAACCAGACCCTGCATGGGGTTAGGCCATGGGACCCCCTCATAGTCATCCCACCAGGAGCCTGACAGCCCTGGAGACAGCCATTGGGAACAGGTTCTTGGAGTGTACCATCCCCAAACCACCCTGCAAATGCCATCCTGTTCACAGGAATGTTGGACTGAGATGGACCTCAGGTCAATCTGTAGGGATTATTTTTTTAAATCCCTGTATGTCAGTGGGTACCTAATTCCCTTAGCCAGCTCTGAAAATCCCTAAGTCCATAACTCAGCATATTTAAGCATGTTCTTATTCCTCACCAAAGCCAACTGACTCAAAAAATTAGGTTTGAGTTTAAACATTCACTTAATGTCATGCTGAAGCAGTCCTATTTCCTATGTTCCCACTTCTCTGAATCTCTAATTAGAAGACAAATATACCTCTGCTTCACCTAGTTGCTGTGCAGCTTAACACCTTCGTGTTTGTTTGCAAAGTGCTTTCAGATGCTTGCTTTAAACGTGTTTTAAAAACTCAATTTAATGTGTTATGATTCCTACAGCCAGAGCCTAACAGAGTGTGGTTGGAAATGAGATTCTCAGTGCCACATAAGCGTTGTCATAACACAGAGCCTCTCTGCAGCTGCACTGTGCTGAGATACCTCTCATGCTGCTTGGAATCAATCTTAGACACTTTAGGGGCCCCGTTCTCATACAGCCACCCAAAAGCACAGGGCAGGGTCCTAGCTGCAGTGCCCCCTCCTGCCTGGGATGTGCTTGTCCTCACAATGTTCCCAAAGTGCTGGTGGATGAAACCCTGCTGCCTCTGGAGCAAGGAATGGAGCTGACTGTACTTTGGATGGATACAGGTTGTCCTGGTGGGTAGAGCAGCTGGACACTGCTGCTGGCTTCCTTCTCACTTTGGCCATTGGTCAAGGAGATAAGTTACTGAAGCTCCATTGGGAGAGAGAAGAAGAAGAGGAAGGGGAAGACGGG